>NC_030809.1:96808102-96973102 GCF_001704415.2 Capra hircus
GGAAATCCCATGGACAGAGGACCCTGGTGGGCTACAGTCCATGAGTTTACAAAACGGTCAGACACGACTCAGCAACTAAACAACAACAACTTCAACAGTGAACTCTGAGGGCAGTGACTGCAAATCAAATGGTCCCATCCAGCATGGATTGATAAGTCATTTTGCTCCTTTTGTGATGAGATGTTCTCCAGCTAACTCAGCAAAGCAGCACCTCTGGTCAGAAGGACCACAAGCTCAAGGAAAGCTTTATACAATCATTACAACTGAAAAAACATCAAATTATTCTTATGATGGCCAGTTTCACCTTTCCACAGAGAAAAAAAACTGCACTTTTGTGAGATTAGAGATTTTGTTGAGCAATAGAGTTCCATAGTATTAAATAGTCACCAAGCTATTTTTTTTTTTTCCTCCCAAGCTTGTTTTTAATGTTTGGCTTCTTTCAGTCTTGGCAGGACACTATGTCATATTGATAAACTTCCAGTTTACCGTGACCTGCTAAACATGTATGTTCTCCCTGGTCTTTCACAGGACCCTCCTCCCATCTGAATCAATGCATAGAAGTAGAGAAAGACATAATCTCCTAATGGAGAAGAGATTTTGAGGCACGAGTCAGACATAAACAGGTGATTTCAACAAACTTTTGAAAGACACAAATAGGAACACTGAAGCCCAGAACACTCTGCAGCAGAGCTAAATAGAAGCTGGAGGCCAGTCTCCTCTCAACAGAATTAATGGAAAAACCTGAATGAAGAGTTAGTACTTAATGGAGAAGACCGGTCTGAGATTCAGGGATGAAAGCAGAATGAGAAATTAAAGCCTCTATAAAGGCCAAATGCAGCAATGGCGCTATAGGTAGCCAATATTTATCTCCAGGTAGAAAATTGATAGATCTTCTCTGAAGATATGGCCTAAAATACCTGTAGAAAACTAAGTCTTTGGAGCAGTGAAGCTCTTCCCTTTCCTGAACTCAAGATATTTCAAAAAGATTCAGGTTCCTACCTGAGATAACCTGTCCAGCCCACTCCACGTGGAGCTCCTGATTAGAATTCTCACCCAGAGGTAACCCTGATGGAAAAACAAACACCAGGGGCCTTATAACACAGGTAATCTACACTAGCTGCTAATTTCTTTGCTCTTTAGTATAAATCATCATTTTTTTGGTAACACTTGAGAGAGAGGGAAGTCAACAAATAGGAAAATGTGTACAGAAGGCAAGAGGTTATCCAGGCAAGAGCAAGGAGCTGCAGCACTACTCAGAGAGTGGTCCACAGCCTGACTGTTGGTATCGAAGTAGTTGTTACTGGTCCTTGCAAGGTAAGAAGTCTGTGCCAGAATCTAAACCAGCTATGGTGTTAAGCATCATACTCTTGAGGTAACTGCTTGTTTTCAACTTTCTTTTTTTTTTTCTTTAATTTTCATAACAAGATCTCAGTGAAAAAAGAACAACACTCATTTAATTTGTAATGCAAAATCCTTAACTCATCACAGACTGTTATTTTTGAATAATACATACAACTTTCTTAGACTTTTGAGAAAATATAGTATCCATGAAACAAGTTTAAAACCCAAGATATTATAAAAGATAATTAGAGAATAAGACAAGAATGTATGAATTAGCAATCATGAAAAACTGAAATATTTGAATATAAAGACAAGAGAAATAAGAAGGTAAAGAGACAAAAATTATAGAAAAATAAATAAAAAAGAAGCCAGCATTCCAGGAGGTCCAATATTTCACTAAGTGCTCTGAAAAATAAACTAGTGAAAGATGACAAAGGAAAATTATTGAAGATTTTAAAAAGGAGAATTTTCCATAGGTAGTAAAGAATAAGTTTCTGATTAAAAGTATACTTAATATTCAATGCGATGAATTTTAAAAATCCATTCCACATGTGAACACAAAACTGACATTTTAGTGAATAAATAGAAAATCTTAAAATCTTCCAGAGGGAAAAACAGAAGGAACAAGGAATATCCAAATGAATTATCGAATACTGCACTGTTCTCAGTCTTCTGACTATACTGAAAAAATATATATGCATATAGACATATACGTAAATGTATTCAAGATATAGTTCTATAACCAATTAAACTTTTCATTACATGCTGCTGCTGCTAAGTCGTTTCAGTCGTGACCGACTTTGTGCGACCCACAGACGGCAGCCCGGCAGGCTCCCCTGTCCCTGGGATTCTCCAGGCAAGAACACTGGAGTGGGTTGCCATTTCCTCCTCCAATGCATGAAAGTGAAAAGTGAAAGCGAAGTCGCTCAGTCGTGTCTGACTCTTACATGAGGACAGTGTAAAAACACAGTCACATATGTAAGAATTCAAGAAGTTTACTTCACGTACATACCTTCCAAATGATGCTACTGAAAAGATATGCTGAGGCAAAATGTGTCCTGTAATAGAGACGAAGAGATGAGAATCAATCCTCCAGTATGTAGTTTAGCTCAATCAGGCAAAAAAGGAGGTTTGAGAATATTAATTGTGCTCAATCCCACTAACAATCAATCATAGCTGGAGCCAGAGGACAGAAGACTCTGAGAAGAGTCTTCATGGAAAGGGCAGACTCAGTAAATTAGACTTTTTCTTTTAAAGAACCTGAAAAAAATTTGGCTAGAAAGAAAAAAAAAGAAAAGAAAATTAGTTTCTTTTTGAAGAAGAAAATAAATTCCAGAAGAAAATATCTTCAAACACATCATGATCAAAATATTAAACAACTAAAAATATGATTATTTAAATCCATAATTATATCCTAAGGAAATAGAATCCATTTTTGTTGTTGTTTTTATTGTTGACATTAAGAACATTTTCCATCAAGTTTTCCAGAGGTCATAAGAGTTGAACAAGAGATAAAATTATATTTCTAGCATATTAATTGGCACAGCAGTGAAAAATTGCACAAAACCTTAATAATTTAATGCTTTATAGTGTTTTCCAGTTTGTAGAATCAATCCATGGCCAGAGTTTGGAAGACAGCTTTTGCATGTAGAACAGAATTTAAATGTTAACAGGGTAAAAGGAAGGCTAGGGAAAGCAGGAGAAGAGGTGGACTATGAGGAGCTAATGTCTTTATCTGACAAAGTAGAGAACAAAGTGATGTTGTTGAAAGTGATGTATAGACTTCAGGCCACAGCAGTATAAGCTCATGTTTGAACTATCTCCTTCTATTCAAATCACGCAGCAATTCTTGACAATATGAGTATATGATCTGCTCCCATAAACCTCCCTGAAAAAGTCTAGTCTCCTTGGACTTCGGGGGAGGGTGGGCGTGATCTAATCATCAAGTTGCTACAGTTGTTCCTATCCTGAACTGTGATAGGCAGGATAATGTACTCCCCCAAAGATACCAATGTTCTAATCCCCAGAATCTATGAATATGTTACCTTACATGACAAAATGTAATTTGCAAATGTGATTAAGTTAAGAATATTGAGATAAGAAGATTATCCTGGATTATCCCATGGTCCCAATGTAATCACGAAAGAGATTCCCTTTAAGAGGGAGGCAGGAGGGTTAGAGTCAGAGGGAAAGATTTGAAGATGCTACATTGCTGGCCTTTGAAAAAGGATGGAAGGCCAAAGAATTCAGGTGGCTCTCAGAAACTGGGAGAATCACAGAACAAAATTCTCCGTTAGAGTCTCCAAAGGAACACAGGCATCCTGACACTTGATTTTATCCCAGTGAAACTCATTTTGGTTTTTGATCTCCAGAACTACAGCATAATAAATTTGGGTTGTGTTATGGCACTTAGTTTGTGGAATTTGTTACATCATCAATAGGAAACTAATACATCAGCCAAATTACACAGCTCCTCAAGAAAACAGGGCTTCCCTGATAGCTCGGTAAAGAATCTGCCTGCAATGCAGGAGACTCTGGTTCCATTCCTGAGTTAGGAAGATACTCTGGAGAAGGGATAGGCTACCCATTCCAGTATTCTCTGGCTTCCTTTATGGCTCAGCTGGTAAAGAATCCGCCTGCAGTGAGGGAGCCCTGGGTTCGATCCCTGGGTTGGGAAGATCCCCTGGAGAAGGGAAAGGCTACCCACTCCAGTATTCTGGCCTGGAGAATTCCATGGACTGTGTAGTCTGTGGGGTAGCAAAGAGTTGAACATGACTGAGCCACTTTCACTTTCCTCAAGAAAATGGATTTCTTGCATTTCTCTGTACAGTTATTTTCAGGTATTGTGGTCAAAATATAGTAGAGTCCAGTCAATATGAATAGGAAACTATACTAAGTTTATCTACTCAATATTTCTGAGCAGTGTTTCAGTCCTAGCCATGCTTTAGAATCATCTGAGGTGCTCTAAAAATATTAAATGCCAGGCTATACAGTAGAACAATTAAATAAGAATCTCTGGAAGTCTTGCTGCTGCTGCTGCTAAGTTGCTTCAGTCGTGTCCGATTCTGTGCGACCCCATAGATAGCAGCCCACCAGGCTCCCCCATCCCTGGGCTTCTCCAGGCAAGAACACTGGAGTCAGTTGCCATTGCCTTCTCCAATGCATGAAAGTGAAAAGTGAAAAGTGAAATTGAAGTCACTCAGTCATGTCCGACTCTTAGCGACTCCATGGACTGCAACCCACCAGGCTCCTCCGTCCATGTGATTTTTCCAGGCAAGAGGACTGGAGTGGGTTGCCATTGCCTTCTCCATCTGGAAGTCTTAGGCATTAATATTTTGTAAAAGGTCTAGATGATTTTATTGTGAAGTTAAGAGTTGAAAATCAGTGGTCTACATTCATTCCAGAAAGTCATTGAGAGACACAAGAGGTGGTGCTATACACAAAACATCTAAAACTTACAGGACCTGTATAAGACCTTAGTAATAACTCATATTCTCTTTTGTTCACCTCTAGGTGATAGGTTTTTCTGCCTATAACTGCTACATACTTTATTGTCATGTAATTCCTTCCATATAATATAATTACAAAAATTTGAAAAAATTTTGTCCAGATGTCCAGGAATGCTGAATGGACAGTTCTAAAATCTTATCTCAATTTGATTAATGCCTACTGAGATCTTATCTCTCTTTACTCTTTATGTTGAAGAATGAACAATAGTTTGCTGGCTTCTCTGTCTAGAATTAGACTCTATTCATGTGTACTTTTTCAAATATTGTTAATAAAAATAATAAGCTAATTTGAAAAAGAATTTACAAACATATTTAGAATCTCAAAGAGATAAAAGATTAAATTATATCTACTAAGATAAAAACCAAGAAATTTTGAAACAAAACCAATCAATTAATTAAAATAATTCTTAAAAAGTTAAAAGGATAATATTGGACAGATAAGAAAGAACCAATTAGAAATGCTGGTAATTAATACAAAATTGGGTTGAAAATCTCAAAGGAAGGAATTAATACATAGATGGATTACACAGATACGAAGAGAGAATTATTCATCAGGAGACTGCACTAAGCATGTCATCTAGATTGCAAAACAGAGTAACTAAATTTTTAAAGGTATTAAAGAACAATTAAAAAACACTAACAAACATAGGAACAGAGCGAGAAGTTCCAAGGTTCATTCAACAATAAAGTGAGAAGAGAACAGAGCAAATAGTAATAACTAGGAAGAAATACTGATATTATTATATGGTAAGTCCTTTCAAGAATTGGGAAAAAATAATGTATACAGGTCCTGAACAAGACAGAGATAAATATCTATCTAGACATATTATAATAAAACTGCAGAGCATCTGCCATAAAAAGAAAATTTTATTATTTACCAGAAAGGTGACAAATTACCTATAAAAGAGTGAAACAAAAGTAGCCTCCTCACTAGCAAAAATGGTTGCTGGAAAGCAAAGTAATGCTATTTTCAAAATGCTGTTTTTCCTAGAAATCAATTATTCCTAGAAATCATTATAAGCCACACTGTTATTCAAGAGTGGGGACAAAGTAAGTGAATTTTTAGATACACACACACAAAAAAGCTCATATACCCTCCCCAAAAGAATTAAAGAGGGGTGTAAAACCCTCTGGGCTGTGTTTTACAAGAAGAATATAATGACAGGTGAGGCGTGATTACAAAGTGAATGGTCACTACAGAAATTGGAAATTTTTATCAATAAACTTAACTAATTATGTTTATAATAGTTATATTCTTAAAATGGAAGATGCAATTAAAATGTAAGAATTTAATGGGGAAGAAGGGGTGGAGGTACAAATAAGCTTATTTTTTTTTTAATCAAAAGGTAAAATTAAGGAATATCCTGGCATTTTTATAAGACCAAATAGGTATTTCTGAAAGTATATGGAACAAGAAATATAGGTTAAAACACTTTAATTAAACTTAGATATTTAACCAAAATAAGAGTCAAACAAATTTGAGTACCACATATTGAAAGAGAGATTGAGTAGATAATCCAAACAAATACAAATTCACTAGATTCAAAGGGGTCCCACTATGGAATGTGGGATTGCAGTTTATAGAATGTGGGATGAAAGGGGATTTTTATATAAACTCTTCCCTACTATTTTGTTATACTGTTTTGGATAAACATTTTTTAAAAATCCAAGTTATTTTGGATAACTTGGAGCACAAGTAAAGTGGTTGTAATAAAAAGTGCTCCGTTTGCTAAAATCCAGCACCACTTAACTGTCATTGATGTCAAAGGTATTTGTTTATTGTAAAATTATTCTGCTATTAAATTGGGTAGTACTTGCTTTCATGAGCTATAGTTTGATATTATGAGTAGCAGAATTGTTTCTATTTATTCTAAAAATCTTCTTATCCTGAAAACAGCTGGCTTTTTCTACAACTATATGTGGTTAAAATAACCCTTCCTGTCTAAGTAAGTCTTCTATTAAATTTTTACAGAAGCAAGTGAAAGACAAAACCACCCAGATTTTGGATATGTGCTTGAAGATGCCAATTTTTTTAATGAGATTTTCAGACAAAGAACTCTGAACTGAAAAGACTCAATGCCACCTAACTGTAAAGAAAAGTCTCAAGAAAAAAAATTTTTTTTCCTAAATTTAGATTCTCTTTTGGGATCGACCAGAGAAGCAATTTGAAAATTTCTGCATTTTTCATAGAAAAACTTTAATGCCATATTATGGATTGCTTTTTCTCATGTTTATTTTAAATGCTAACATAATGTTTCTTTAAAAATTTATATGTTGCAGAAAGTTTCAGTTCAGTTCAGTTCAGTTGCTCAGTCGTGTATGACTCTTTGTGACCCCATGAATTGCAGCACGCCAGGCCTCCCTGTTCATCACCAACTCCCGGAGTTCACTCAGACTCACGTCCATCGAGTCAGTGATGCCATCCAGCCATCTCATCCTCTGTCGTCCCCTTCTCCTCCTGCCCCCAATCCCTCCCAGCATCACAGTCTTTTCCAATGAGTCAACTCTTCACATGAGGTGGCCAAAGTACTGGAGTTTCAGCGTTAGCATCATTCCTTCCAAAGAAATCCCAGGGCTGATTTCCTTCAGAATGGACTGGTTGGATCTCCTTGCAGTCCAAGGGACTCTCAAGAGTCTTCTCCAACACCACAGTCCAAAAGCATCAATTCTTCAGTGCCCAGCTTTCTTCGCATAGGAAGGGAAAAAATTACCCATGTGTTCAACATAGGATTTCAGTTTCTATGAGTTTTATTGCTGTGTGTATAACCTTCTATTCTTCTTCTTAATGACCATGCATGGGATTTTTCTTGGTTGCTTTTTATTTGTTTTTACATAGTTGTAATCAAATGGCTATTTGTAAGGCCTCCCCAGACAGCCATTTTGCTTTTTTGCATTTCTTTTCCATGTGGAAAATTCTGAAAGAGCTGTGAATACCAGACCACCTGACCTGCCTCTTGAGAAACCGATATGCAGGTCAGGAAGCAACAGTTAGAACTGGACATGGAACAACAGACTGGTTCCAAATAGGAAAAGGAGTACGTCAAGGCTGTATATTGTCACCCTGCTTATTTAACTTCTATGCAGAGTACATCATGAGAAACGCTGGGCTGGAAGAAGCACAATCTGGAATCAAGATTGCCAGGAGAAATATCAATAACCTCAGATATGCAGATGAGACCACCCTTATGGCAGAAAGTGAAGAGGAACTAAAAAGCCTCTTGATGAAAGTGAAAGAGGAGAGTGAAAAAGTTGGCTTAAAGCTCAATGTTCTGAAAACGAAGATCATGGCATCTGGTCCCATCACTTCGTGGGAAATAGATGGGGAAACAGTGGAAACAGTGTCAGACTTTATTTTTCTGGGGCTCCAAAATCACTGCAGATGGTGACTGCATCCATGAAATTAAAAGACGCTTACTCCTTGGAAGGAAAGTTATGACCAACCTAGATAGTATATTCAAAAGCAGAGACATTACTTTGCCGACTAAGGTCCGTCTAGTCAAGGCTATGGTTTTTCCAGTACTCATGTATGGATGTGAGAGTTGGACTGTGAAGAAGGCTGAGCACCGAAGAATTGATGCTTTTGAACTGTGGTGTTGGAGAAGACTCTTGAGAGTCCCTTGGACTGCATGGAGATCCTGCCAGTCCTTTGTAAAGAAGATTTGTCCTGGGATTTCTTTGGAAGGAATGATGCTGAAGCTGAAACTCCAGTACTTTGGCCATCTTATGCAAAGAGTTGACTCATTGAAAAGACCCTGATGCTGGGAGGGATTAGGGGCAGGAGGAGAAGGGGACGACAGAGGATGAGATGGCTGGATGGCATCAGCAACTCGATGGACGTGAGTTTGAGTGAACTCAGGGAGTTGGTGATGGACAGAGAGGCCTGGCGTGCTGTGATTCATGGGGTCACAAAGAGTCAGACGTGACTGAGCGACCGAACTGAACTGAACTGAATCAAATGGCAATCCACTCCAGTATTCTTGTCTGGGAAATCCCATGGACAGAGGAATCTAACCGGCTTAATTAACAGGGTCAAAAAAAGTCAACACGACTTAGTGACTAAACGATAATAACAACAAGCAAGCTGCATATATAATTCTGTTCTTTTAAATTAACATTTCAAAAGGTGGTTCATTCTCTTTAAGCCCTTTAGAGAACTACACGTTTTTGATATATAACCATTACATTTATTTGTTCAGGAATGTTTCCAGTTGTATTCCAGTCACTGATTATTTTAAGTGCTAGAGTTTTTATTGTTGCTCAGTCACTCAGTTGTGTCTCACTCTTTGTTACCCTATGGACTACAGCACGCCAGGCTTCCCTGTCCTTCACTGTCACCCTGATCTTGCTCAAATTCATGTTCTTTGAGTCAGAGATGTCATCCAATCATCTCATCCTCTGTCGTCCCCTTCTCCTCCTGTCTTCAGTCTTTCTCAGAATCAGGGTCTTTCCAATGAGTTAGCTCTTCACATCAGGTGACCAAAGAATATTCAGGACTGATTTCCTTTAGGATTGACTTATTTGATCTCCTTGCAGTCCAAGGGGCTTACTTTCAAGAGGGCTAGAGAGAAAGAAAAATAGTTTCCTTCTTGGATTTTACACTCTGATGGGGAGAAACTCACATGGAAGATAGTAAGTAGTACTTTATAAAGTATATTAGAACATGGTATGAACTGCGGGAGATGTGTATATGAATAAGAGAGATGACAGGTGCTGGAACAAGGTTCCAATGCAGGTAGGGAAGTAGGGCCTGAGAGATGACACGTAAATGAAGATGTGAAATTGGCAAGAGTGATGATCTATGTTGATTTCTGAAAGAAGAATGTCCAGGCAGGGTGAGCAGCCAGTGTAAAAGCCTTGAGATGGGAGAATGCCTGGTCCACACAATGAAGGACAAGGGGGTGGTCAGGGTGTAGGGGAGTAGAAGAGCTTAGTGCAATTGGTAGGAGAGGTCAGGTCACATAAGATTCAAAGCATTGAGTTCTTTGACTCTTCTTCTAAGAGAAATGGGGAGCCAAACACACGGAAATTAGTTTCTGTGGAAATTTGAGCAATCAATTTAATATATAAAAACCTAACTGGTAACTGGAGAAAAAAACTATACACTACATTGTAAAGAGGAAGTTTTCAGGTCATTTCAGGAAGGACTAAATGACCTTTCAATCTTTTGCTTCTAAAATTGGACCTTGTATAGCAATATTCTAGTCAAAAATGCTTTTGGGAGAAAAATGTAATATGATGGGCTTGTCACTGAGTTATGACACAGAAGGATATTTAATCTGCCCTTGGTTTAATCTTGAGAAACTTGGTGCCAGGGCATTCTGACTATGGTCTCTGCTATGGAATTCTCTGCTCAGGTTGTCTTTTCATTTAAAATTAATTGAAAAAGTATCTATCTGCTGCTGTTTTCAACCACCTGAAAATGCATAAAGGTTGAGTAGCTTTCATAGTGTTTTTGGACTTCTCTTATCATCCTGCGTATTTTGTTGATGGGAGAACAGAGCAGTAAGATCAGCTGGGTTTTGGTTTTATCATTAAAGAGGGTAGTCATACAACTCTTACTTTGCTATGCTTTTGACTGTATGAATGTTATTTGGGATAAACAAATACATGCAAAAATCTACATGAATATATTGTTGTTGTTCAGTTGTCTGACTCTTGGTGACCCCATGGATTGCAGCACGCTGGGCTTCCATGTCCTTCACTATCTCCCAATGTTTGCTGAAACTCATGTCCATTGAGTCAATGATGTCATCCAACCATCTCATCCTTTGCCACCCCCTTCTCCTCCTGCCCTTAATCTTTCCCAGCATCAGGGTCTTTTCCAATGGATTGGCTCTTCCAATCAGGTGCCCAAAGTATTGTGTTAAGAGTAGTAAAAAGGATACCCATAATCCATTCTATTTCTTATCACTGATGTGATAGTCACTCCCTTAATATTTATTGAATGCTTATTCTGTGTCTGAAGCTGTTTAGGTATTGTAGACACAAAAATGAAAAACGATATAGTTCCGGCCTTCATTGAGTTTAAATTAGCAAGTCAATGCAGTGTGTTCAATGCTGTGATGGTAGAAGGAGAACATGCTATACGAGCATATAGAGGGGGCTTCTCATCCAAGATCAATGTGCAGTGTTGTTCAGGGCGTGCTTTAACTACTTAAAGCACAGATGCATGCACAAAAAAGTACCAGCTTGGCATTTGCCTTTTTAAACACCTAAAATGGAATATCCATGGGAGCACTTCCTAGTAAGCACGTCTTTGTAACTAGAGAAATGAGTCTACTCCTCATTCTAAAGAGATAAGCAGGGGATGTCCTTGATTCAAAAAATTTTTAAAAAGTGAACAGATATTTATTATTTCCACACACGTGGAGCTTTCAGATGATCTATTCTTTCACTTCATTAGGAGCTTTCTACTCCTAGCAGAGTTCTAACCTGGGATATAATTGTAGTAGATATTACCAGATTTTTAGCTAGCTTGAGGTCAAGAAAAGAACTGACTTCACCATCTTGGATACAAGCAATTTGTACAGCACTGTACAAATACAGAGGCCCAATGGGAAACAGTCAAGAGCCTGTTTGAATGGAAGCCTTAAAGTTTCACAGAAAAAAAAATCAAATGCCTCAAATAAACGCATTTAACAAACTGGGATTGGGATTGTCAATACAGATGTCACACCAACAGCAGAGGACAAGCCTCTGTTTCCCTTTCCTTGTATGCATTTTATAGATTAGATGTCAGTCCCACTGTGTGATATAGGAGCATTTGTGGTGATTTATTGCTATGTACTTAATCTGCAACTGTAATCTTATTTTCCAATGAGTGATCCTGTTTTAACAATCACTTTTTCCCCATCAAAACCCAACAGTTTTCTCTTGTGTTTTGTTGAGTAGGAGTTTGGATTTTGTTTCAGCAAACTAAAAAAATAGAAACATTAACTCTCATCCCCTGGAGGAGAGAGAATGAGTCAAATATCAGGATGAAGACCCAATCTTTGCCATGCTGAAAGGAGTTGGAATAGGTCTTTTCTTTGAATAGAAATCCCTCTACTTGCTACAAACAAATGTAAAAGGTCTGTGAAAGCTTCCAGCAGAAAGTGACATCTAACCCCTGAATTATGGGAGGAGTAGTGGTGGGAGGGAATTTTAGGCAGACAACGGCCTTTGTTATCTGAAGCCAGAGAAGATGAAATCTATAAAGAAATGAAGAGGTTCACTTTCAGTACGTGTTGAGTGAGGAATATGAGAGTACAGTATGTACGAATGCACTGAGAAGGGCTACATGACTGTTTGTAGAATCAATGACTGATACATATGTAGGCTTGTCCTGGAGAGTTGCAACTTATTTGAGCTGTGATTATGAAAACATAGTGATTTTCAAAGCAACTGGCAGAACTCAAAACAACCATTTTCTTGGAGAAGAGAATGAGACGCAAACTTTAATTTTTGAACAGAACCTAAAGTTCCCAGGACCTTGACTTTCCTGGAAAGTGAAAGAAAGTGAAAGTGAAGTCGCTCAGTCGTGTCTGACTCTTTGCAACCCCATGGACTGCACCCTACCACACTTCTCTGTCCATGGGATTTTCCAGGCAAAAGTACTGGAATGGGTTGCCATTTCCTTCCCCAGAGGATCTTTCCAACCCAGGGATCGAACCTGGGTCTCCCGCATTGTAGGCAGATGCTTTACCATCTGAGCCACCAGGGAAGTCACAGACTTTCCTGGAATATCACTATAAATAAAAAAGATAAATCTGACTTATAACCTTCCAAATGTATTTCAGAGACACTTTATGTGAGGAGATCTACATGCCAAAATGTTAAAAATATGATGACCTAAGAAAAGTCTTCACATACACATTATTTAAAATAAAAAGTTCTTAACTTTATAGTAAACAAAATCCATTTGTAATACTTTATCAGATGACACATTATTCTTCTTGACTTTATTTTTCTCATATGTTACATTTTCTGGAATCAGATTAATTTAACCTTCATATATTTTGAAGTATTTTGAAATCATATACCAGGTCACCTCATACTGAATTTTTTTTTTTTTTTTACTGAGAATATCATCTTAACATTTTCAGTGGAATGAACATTCCAGACAGTTAGCATCATTTCTATTTCTCTATTCAGTGCCCCTAGCTTGCCAGTAATTTGTGAATATATGATGGTCACTTGGAATAAAGAAGGCTGCATTTGACGTTAGGCTGGAGGGTGGTGTCTTCATAATACCAAAGTTTCTGATACATGGTTTTAGTTATTTCATATAGTGTGGTGAGGTGGAAAAAAATGTGAGCTCTAGAGACCCAGATCTAAGCCTGAAACTTAACTCTTCATTTAAAACTAAAAACTGAGGAATATTAATTGCCCACTCCAAATCTGTTTTCTAATATGCAGTGGGAATAAGGCCATTGTTCTAAGGTTGTTTTAAATACCGAAAATGTAATAAGTGTATACAGTGTCTACAATATGGATGAGGCTTAATAGTTGTGAATGATAGTTGTGACTATAATAATAATGATAGTATTAACATAAACCAATAGTAAGCATTTATGGAGACTGAGGAAGAAGTTAGATAACTTAAATAAATATCTTTTAAAGAGATAATGCGATGCTTTCTTTTGAATAATTTAAATGGAGTGAAGTCATCAAGTCAAATATTACGTATCATAAAATAAAAATTCAAATGCTTGTTATATATAAGTAGTTGCTGGGTATATAAAGGATAGAACTATAATTTTAAGGGTTTTAGTACTTCTATAAAACCTAAAATATAGTTTTATTGCATATTTGTTTCTGGAATTTCTACCTTGTTACATTGTGTTATTAAGTTCAGAAGTATCTTATACCTGCACTTTTGCTTTCATTGATTGAAGATAATAACATGATATGTCAGTAAGCATAATAAAAATGAGTATACTCTATTCTTGATACGATGAAGCTTATTCGTTTCTAATAATATACACTGTTATTCTAGTATACACAGTGTAAAGTAAAGCTGCATAATGACTATAACATTAGCAGTCCTCAGTTATCATTGCTTACTTCAACAAACTATGGCCCCTGGGCCAAAATGTTATGCAGCTTATTTTTGTAAACAAAGGTTTATTGAAACAAAGCCGCATTCATCTACTTAAGTACTTTCTACAGTATCCTTCACGAGGGCTTCCCAGGTGGTGCCCTGACAGAGAGCTCGTCTACCAGTGCAGGGGACACAAGAGACATGGGCTCGATCCCTGAGTCAGGAAGATCCCCTAGAGGAGGAAATGGCGACCCACTCCAGTATCCTTGCCTGGGAAATCCTAAGGATGGAGGAGCCTGGCAGGCTACAGTCCACAGAATCACAGAGAATGGAACATGGCTGAGAATGCATTCACATAGTATCTTTCATGATGTAACAGAGTTGCACCAGAGACCACATGAGTCTCAAAGTCTTAAGTACTACCTGCCCCTTTACAGAAAAAGTTTACTAATCTCTGGCCTAAGCCCATTATTTTATGAAAATGGTCCTTTCAATTATGTCTTTCCTTCTTTTATTGTTAACTGGACTATTTCAATAAAGAAAATTTGTTCTTATCGACAATTTTGGCACTCTGAACTGTAAATTGCATAAAAGAAGCAGAATAAGAATAACTAGAAAATCTGCTAGCTTTAAAAATAAGTTGATTTCTTGGCATCTTCCAGAGGCCAATGATGAGTTGTGGGTTTTTTTAACTAATATTAGTATCATCTCACTGATTTAAATATTTTAGATGTATTGTATTTCAGTTCCTTGCATGGTGCATGTTTACTGATTGAAACTAAAGTGTCCCAGTTTGGACTATTAAAAATGTTAAATAGGCTTCCAACTGACTTTATTATTACTCTAGTTGTCTGTTTCTTTCTTTGGCGTGACAAATTATTTCAGGATAATAATTATATATCATACCCAAGGTGTGGAATCTGCCATTTCCCCCAAGGATTCTTATGTTCTTTTAGAGGAAAGTGACATTAGAGACCACTATGAAGCTCAGAGGATAAAGCATCTGCCTGCAAAGCAGGAGACCTGGGTTCAATCCCTGGGTTAGGAATATCCCCTGGAGAAGGGAATGGCAACCCACTCCAGTATTCTTGCCTGGAGAATCCCATGGACAGAGGAGCCTGGTGGGCTACAGTCCACAGGGTCGCAAAGAGTCGGACACGACTGAGCGACTTCACACTCACACACACACAAACACACGAGGATCTAGGGATTTTGTTTATATTGTTTCTACATGCTCAGTCTTATCTTTGCGAGCCCATGGACCATACAGTCGACTCTTTGTGACTATACAGTCCATGGAATTCTCCAGACCAGAATACTGGAGTGGGTAACTGTTTGCTTCTCCAGCAGATCTTCCTGACCCAGGAATCGAACTGGGGTCTCCCACATTGCAGGTGGATTCTTTACCAGCTGAGCTACCAGATAAGTCGGCATTGTTTCTAAGATTTTTCTTTTCTTTCTTTCTTTTTTTTTTTGCTGACAAAGCAAGAGATTTTATTGGGAAGGAGCACCCAGGCGGAGAGCAGTAGGGTAAGGGAACTCAGGAGAACTGCTCTGCCACATCTTAGGTTTTATGGTGATAAGATTAGTTTTCAGGTTGTCTTTGGCCAATAATAGTGTTAGCTAAGCAATCTTTTTTTTTAATACATCATAATTACTTGTAATTTAGTAAGACTATATAATTTTTAATCTCTTCTGTCTTATGTCTGTATCCTGTTTCTTCCTTGCCAAACCTCCCTGGCTCTCAGTGACACCAACATAATTACACACTACCTACCTACCTACCTACCTATCTACCTACAATTAAATATTGCACATTTTAAAATTATTTGGAATATTTCTGTTCTGTATTGCATCACAAACTCAACTACAGAGTCAAGTTCCATATGTGGAGTCATTATCTTCACTATCTTCTCTGATCACAGGTTTTACTCATAACTCTGGACAGTCATCTTCAGATTTTTATTTTTCACTTCGAATAAGACTAGGAAAGAGTGTTCATGGTCCTGAGATCCCCCTTTCCCTTTTCAGAAGAAACATCTTTCAGGGCATAAGCAATTCACCACTGAGCAGATAACAATTCAATGATTCCTTAAAATTTGTATTTTTCTTATACTGGAATAGCCAGTCTTATTGGATAGAGCTGCTGTGTAGGAGAGGCTTCCCAAGTGGCAGAGTGGTAAAGAATTCACCTGCCAGTTCAGGAGATTCAAGAGACACAGGTTTGATCCGTGAGTCAGAAAGATCTCTAGGAGTAGGAAATGGCAACCCACTCCAGTATTCTTGCCTGGAAAATTCCATGGGCAGAGGAACCTGGTGGGCTACCTTCCACGGGATTGCAAAGAGTCAGACACAACTGAGCTCACACACTGTGTATGAACAGAAGTCTTAAGTTAGAAATATAGTGAGAGCAAGAGTATATACGGCGATCATTTTTTATCCTTTCTTAACTGAATATTTGGTGTTCTAGAATGATGTTCTACTTTGTGCTACCATTTTTTAAAAAAATATAGAAATATGAGAAGTAGACTAAACATCTTAGAAACAATAAAAAACCCATGTGATATGGAATAGTAAAAAAGGAAACATAATACTTGATGGACCCAATGGTCTTACCTACTGCCCCAAATAACAGTTATTTCTTGTAGTCAATACAACATTTTGCATATGAAAATCTTAATGCTTAGAAGTGAAATGAAATATGTCAATGTCCAGGTAGAATAAGAAAATGGCTATTTAACAACACAATGCATGCCAATAAATCACGGGGAATCTCTCTCTCCCTCACTCGCTCTCCCTAGTGGGATAAACATGGTTTGTCACATTCAGTGAATATTGTATACCACTGGAATAATCAGAACATATTGTTAGCTCCAATTTTCCATCATTTATTTTTCAGTGCCAAACAAAATAAACCTCACCACACAGTTTAGTCATGGATAGAAAGAGAATTAGCCTTTTAACTGGAACTGCTGTTTTAAAAAGTGGTTCTTAGATGTAGAAGATGGAACGAAACCCTGCTTGTATGAATGCGCAATTGTTCATTGTGCTTACTAATGCTATATAGAAAAGCCTCTTTAAAAAGTTTTCATTACTACATATTTTGCATAATGCCTGTATTAAAAATCAATGTACTACTTGCCCCTGAAAATACTGCAGCTGATCTTGAAGTCAGTTTGAAAGAAAACTGAACTCAATAGACAAAGACTGATTCTTCATCCATCTGACATGTCATGCCAACAAATGGGTTTTTTGTGCACTCTGTCAGGGTCTTAATCAGTGTCAAGACAGCCCCCAGCACTGACTAAGCTCTGAAAGCTCTTCTCACACTTAATCCTTCAACTTGTATATGTTGTAGAGACATTCAGATGAGGCACGATAACACACATGATTTACCTGGTTCTGTCAATTCTTAGATTTGTCACACATCACAATCACATAAGCTGAATCTTGCCCCCATTATCCCTTGATCTATTTAAAAAGTATGTTGCAAAGATAATACTTCTGACTGCTATGCAGAGCTATTTGTTGTAACTTGATGTTTAAATTTTTATAAAAAGGTTTTAATAAATGCATTAATAAAACTTTATAGTAATTAGGTCCTCATAAATACATGTTTGTGTATAGATATTTTTCTTGCTTTTTCACTACTAAATATATGTCAATTAACACCTGCAGTTATGTGAGTTAAGGTTGAGTGTTTGCTTTATTGAAACTATGTAAAATGAAATCCTTTTGGTGAATACATATATATGAACAAATTAATTTTTGTTTAAAACAGCATATTGTCTATATTTTTCAGATTAAAATATTTTATAAGGAAACACAATGCCATAACACTTAACTGTATACATGTATTAGTCTGAAATATAGATTGATTTATGTCTCTCCAATAAGTGACCCAAGAACTTCATAGCTGGATTAAAACTGAGGATATATATTTCTCTCCTTCTTCAGAGAGAAAGACACCCCTTGGTGTAGAATGAACAAAGAACCCTTTGTTCAGTGGAGAAGGATGACAGGAACAAATGAAAAGTTAATTCTATGGTATGAGATATAACTCTCATATCTCATACTAAAACAATGTCTAAAATTCTGTTAGAATTGACAGAGAGTCCAATTATGTGACGGGATATGAATTAAATGTATATAAATAAAAACATTTTGATATGATGGTAAACTTGGACCTTATAATTAGACTGATTATATTCAAATGCTTTTTAGCTATTGGATCATGGATAAAATTGTTTAACCTCCGTGCTTCAGTTTCCTCATCTATAAAATGGAGCTAACACTAGTAATTGCATCCCAGGATTGGGAATTACCCAACTGTGTTAATATGTTAAAGAACTTAGTATAAATTATGGACATGTGCATGAAAAGATAAAGAATACTGGGTAAGATAGAAACTATAAATAAAAGGTAAGTTAAATGCCAGAAATAAAAAGTACATTACCAGAGTCAGAGTCTTAGTCAGAGTACACAGTAAATTGTTAAATGTGATTCACAAACATCTAAACTGATGAAAATCAAAACAAATACAGTCAACATTAATTATACTGGAATTTCGATATACACCTTGCACATTTCAACAAGAGAGAAATTTTACAAGGTTATTTGCTTTCTAAGAAGTGTTCCCTCTTCCAAACTTTTGATTCAAATGTCACATATTTAAACTCCTCTTTCCTGTGTATCATACACAAAGTTGCTTTGCCAGCTTCTGAACATTTCTTTCCTTTTGTCTTCTGAAATGTCTAACCATAGCCAGCTTTGCAGGGCACACTGCATGGGAAGTCAAGCCAGCCTTTGTTTTACATCCAGTTTGTCTGGTATCTGACATTAGCATTGCTAACTACCTAATTGCTAAGTGCTACCAATTCAGATATTGTACATCATTCATGGACTCTGGCAACCGTTTTATTTTTAACGGAAAGCAAGAAGAAGTATTTTAGAGAATATCAGGTATAATTAAACATGCAT
Source organism: Capra hircus (assembly GCF_001704415.2). Lineage (NCBI taxonomy): Eukaryota > Metazoa > Chordata > Mammalia > Artiodactyla > Bovidae > Capra > Capra hircus. The sequence continues at coordinate 96,826,955 of NC_030809.1, forward strand.
TTCGCTGTATAAGTGAACTGATTTCAGATATACATACACGAATATACATATGTACATATATATATATTGTGTATGTGCATGTGTTAGCAAATACATGATGGGAAATAAAAGTTGTTAAACATTGAAATAGTTTAATAAAGATACTTTGGGGTTCCCTGGTGGCTCCATTTGTAAAGAATCTGCCTACAGTACAGGAGACTGCCTGCAATGCAAGAGACCCTGGTTCCATCCCTCAGTCAGGAAGATCCCCTGGAGAAGGAAATGGCAACTCACTCTAGCTCCTTACCTGGGAAATCACATGGACAGAGGAACCTGGTGGGCTACAGTTCATGGGGTCGCAAGGGTTGGACACGACATAGTGACTAAATCACCAAACATTGAAATAGCTTAATAAAGGTATTTGTTTTTTTGAATTTTATTTAATTATTATTTATTTATATTTAAATATCCATTGCAGCTAATGGCTATAATATGCAGCTTTCTTTTCTTTCTTTTTTAAAAATATAAATTTATTTAATTTAATTGGAGGCTAATTACTTTGCAATATCGTATTGGTTTTGCCAAACACTGACATGAATCTGCCATGGGTGTACAGGTGTTCCCTATCCTGAACCCCCCTCACAGCTCTCTCCCCATTCCATCCCTCTGGGTCATCCCAGTGCACCAGCCCCGAGCATCTTGTATCCTGCATCGAACCTGGACTGGCAATTCATTTCGCATATGATAATATACATGTTTCAATGCCATTCTCCCAAATCATCCTATCCTTGCCCTCTCCCACAGAGTCCAAAAGACTGTTCTATACATCTGTGTCTCTTTTGCTGTCTCGCATACAGGGTTATTGTTACCATCTTTCTAAATTCCCTATATATGCGTTATTAACTGTATTGGTGTTTTTCTTTCTGGCTTACTTCACTTTTTATAATAGGCTCCAGCTTCATCCACCTCTTTAGAACTGATTCAAATGTATTCTTTTTAATGACTGAGTAATACTCCATTGTGTAATGTACCACAGCTTTCTTATCCATTCATCTGCTGATGGACATCTAGGTTGCTTCCACATCCTGGCTACTATAAACAGTGCTGCAGTGAACATTGGGGTACATGTGTCTCTTTCAGTTCTGGTTTCCTCGGTGTGTATGCCCAGCAGTGGGATTGCTGGGTCATATGGCAGTCCTATTCCCAGTTTTTTAAGGAATCTCCACACTGTTCTCCATAGTGGCTGTACTAGTTTGCATTCCCACCAACAGTGTAAGAGGGTTCCCTTTTTCCCACACCCTCTCCAGCATTTATTGCTTGTAGACTTTTGGATAGCAGCCATTCTGACTAGAGTGAGATGGTACCTCATTGTGGTTTTGATTTGCATTTCTCTGATAATGAGTGATATTGAGCATCTTTTCATGTGTTTGTTAGCCATCTTTATGTCTTCTATGGAGAAATGTCTGTTTAGTTCTTTGGCCCGTTTTTTGATTGGGTCGTTTATTTTTCTGGAATTGAGATGCAGGAGTTGCTTGTATATTTTTGAGATTAATTCTTTGTCAGTTGCTTCATTTGCTATTAGTTTCTCCCATTCTGAAGGCTGTCTTTTCACCTTGCTTATAGTTTCCTTTGTTGTGGAGAAGCTTTTAATTTTGATTAGGTCCCACTTGTTTATTTTTGCTTTTATTTCCAATATTCTGGGAGGTGGGTCATAGAGGATCCTGCTGTGATTTGAATCAATTTTAGATGTTATAAATTTAATTTTTGATACTTAGACTTGATTTGGGCTTCCCTGGTAGCCTAGCTGGTAAATAATCTGCCTGCAATGCAGGAGGCCCAGGAACGAACAGAGGAAAGGGAAGACTACAGACTAATATTACAGAATACAAAATAAAAGGGAAAGATTTAAAAATAGATAGCATACCCAGTCAGACTGATTTGTCTTACCCTCTTCCATGTACATGAACCTCTGTGTACACTTAAGTAACTCTCAAGCTGCACATTTGAGGATAAAAGCACATACAGTAGAGCTTGCTGAACAGGTTCTGTGGAGACTGGTGGAACATGATCGACAAGCAGTGATTCGGCAGAGTTCAGTGGAAGAGACCAGTCCTCATAGCGTGAGTATGAATGTTCAGGCCTTCTCTCGATGGGGTCGCACATGAGTCGGTGTTTTTGAAAGTTGAGGACAGTCTGGTAAGGAGCAGTTCATTTTGAAGATTGGGATAAAGGCTTTGAAACTAGAAGCTTTCTTTTTTGAATTATAAAGACAAAACATGAGATCTAAAAACATGAAATGAAAAAAAAGAGCAAGAAAGGAAGAGGGGAAGGGAAGGGAAAAAAGAAATTAGTAAAAATGATCAATTCCATGACTTAGATATAGACTACTTTGTGTAATTTTCCTCAACCTTGGAGCACTCTTGGAACCATATAAAGTTTAGGTTTCAGTTCAGTTCACTTCAGTTGCTCAGTTGTGTCCAACTCCTTGCGACCGTTTGAATCGCAGCATGCCAGGCCTCCCTGTCCATCACCAACACCTGGAGTTCACTCAGATTCACGTCCATCGAGTCGGTGATGCCATCCAGCCATCTCATCCTCTGTCATCCCCTTTTCCTCCTGCCCCCAATCCCACCCAGCATCAGAGTCTTTTCCAATGAGTGGAAAAGTACTGGAGTTACTTTTCTAGTACTGGCCATGAGGTGGGCAAAGTACTGGAGTTTCAGCTTTAGCATCATTCCTTCCAAAGAACACCCAGGGCTGATCTCCTTTAGAATGGACTAGTTTGATCTCCTTGCAGTCCAAGGGACTCTCAGGAATCTTCTCCAACACCACAGTTCAAAAGCATCAATTCTTCAGCGCTCAGCCTTCTTCACAGTCCAACTCTCACATCCATACACAACCACTGGAAAAACCATAGCCTTGACTAGACGGACCTTTTTTGGCAAAGTAATGTTTCTGCTTTTCAATATCCTATCTAGGTGGTCATAACTTTTCTTCCAAGGAGTAAGTGTCTTTTAATTTCATGGCTGCAGTCACCATCTGCAGTGATTTGGGAGCTCAAAAAGATAAAGTCTGACACTGTTTCCACTGCTTCCCCATCTATTTCCCATGAAGTGTTGGGACCAGATGCCATGATCTTCGTTTTTTGAATGTTGAGCTTTAAGCCAACTTTTTCACCCCTCTTTCACTTTCATCAAGAGGCTTTTTAGTTCCTCTTCACTTTCTGCCATAAGGGTGGTGTCATCTGCGTATCTGAGGTTATTGATATTTCTCCCAGCAATCTTGATTCCAGCTCGTGCTTCTTCCAGCCCAGCGTTTCTCATGATGTACTCTGCATATAATTTAAATAAGCAGGGTGACAATATACAGCCTTGACGTACTCCTTTTCCTATTTGGAACCAGTCTGTTTAGGTTTAATTAGAAGTAAAACGATGAACTAGACACTCTTTCAATGTCCTTTCCATCCCTGTGATAGCTTATGATTGATTCTATCTTTGCTATACTTCAGAAAACTCATGGCTAGTAGAAAGAGGGTGTAGACATTCTAATAAATATGTACTTTGAGATCTTGACTTTTCTAGTTTTAGTTACATAGTAACACCCCTAATAAATAGAATGATATTTTATTTTATTTTATTTAATTTTTTTTTTTCCTAATAAATAGAATGATATTTTAATCACCCTCTGAAATAGCTACTTGCTTATACAAATAACTCATGTGGCTTATTGTACTAGTCAATTGCAACTTCTTTGTCAGTATATTTCCCAGTGAATGTGTGTGTTTTCTGCAAATGGGAAAATAGAATTTCTTTTGAAAACATTGCCCTGTGTTCTCAGTGGCATATTTGGGCAAAAGCAAATGTCATAACCTAAAGGTCTGCAACAAAAGTATGCCCTGCTTAGAGACACTGCCACTGAAGAAATATGGCAGCATGGACTGCCAAGAAAATATTCAGCATCTGAGTCTGAGTGAGGATTGTTTTATTTCATAGTGTATGAAACATGTTTGTCAGAAGCCTTTCGGTGCATGCATATATTTCACTATGAAACCAAAGTCTTATGCCTTTCTGCTACCACTTCCTTCTGGGGAAAAAAAATTAGCTAATAGAATAAAATGGTATAATTTTAAATCTTGAACAAAATGAATCTTATACAGTCATTATTCAGATATTATGTATAGAGAAATAAAAATCTATGTTAGTTTCTATGAAACTACAAAGAATTTTAAGACTCAGAAATTTAGAATATAGGTTAAGATATAACACACAGGGCAATATGGAAAGCAAAGGGAACCACAAATGCTTTTGTTATATGGACTTTATTTTTTACATCATTGCTTAATTTGTACAAAGAAATGGGGCAAGATTTTAACAAGTGGATATTAGCTTATTTGACATTAGTAGCTAGAACAAAGACCCTCTCCCCTTTTCCTCCCTGCCAAACACTGCATCAAGTCTCACTTAAGTATAGCTACCTGGCAAAATTCTGTCATTAAATCCATTCTGTGCCCCTAAGTATTTCCATGAACTCATGTTGATCTGCTGCCTTTTCCAGATGATTATTTCAAACCTTCTTTTCTCTCCTCAAGTCTGGACATACTGCCTTTTCACCTGTCCTCTTCCTCAGCTGATGACCCAGCTTTTATTTGACCAAGGAAACTTAAGACAATTTCTGCCAACACTCACCCCCACAATTACCCGTCCATGGTATCTGTACCATGGATGAGTGGTGGACTACCCTCCACCCTTACTGTGGATTATCCATGCTCCTACCTAAATCCAGTTCCTCAAGTCTTCACTGTATCTTCTCTACTACTTAAGGATACCGCCATAAGGATTCTTCCCTTTCACTTCTTTTTCATTTATTTTCTACCCTCTTCTGGATAGTATCTATTAGAAATATGATTTTATCTCCCTCATTTTAAAAACAATTTTTCTGACCCCATTTATGTCATCTATTATCCCATTTATTTGCTTCCTTTAATAAACTTCTCAAATCAGTGTGGACACTCACTGTCTCTGATTCTTCTTTTCCTATTTTTGCTTAAACCCACTCTAATCAAGTCTAGTTTACATCCCAAATCATTATTAATGGTTAATTCTCTATCTTCATCTTTATCTATCAGCAGCATTGAACACAGTTAATCACACTCTCGTTTGCCTTTTTATTTTGATGCAGTATATTTTGTTTGCAATAGTGTGTTAATTTCTGCTGTGTTGCAAAGTGATTCAATTATATAAATACGTGTGTGTGTGTGTGTGTGTGTGTGTGTGCATGCATGCTCAGTCATATCTGACTCTTTGCAACCCTTTGGACTGTAGCCTGCAAAGCTCCTCTCTCCATGGGGTATCCTAGGCAAGAATACTGGGGTGGGTTGTCATTTCCTCCTCCTGAAGGATGAGGAAGACTTTGTCCATGATGACTGGATCCTTAGGTGTGATTGAGGTCTCTGAAGGATCAAATTTGTGTTAAATGAAAATCTAGAGCTAAGCATTGAATTCTTGTCACTTCAAACTGGTCAAAAATTCCTGGGTTTGGAAGATTGCTATTATTTACTGAAACAAAGATGACATTTAAACAGTTTTGGTGAAAACCCTTGAAAACAACAGTGAATAATACATACATTTTGGCAATTAGGATTAAGAAAATATACAGACTCTGATATTATAACTGAATTTAGGTGGAGAGGTTGCAAAACTAATTTAGCCTTATCTGAACATAGCTGTGAAATGTCAGAGTTTTAGGAATATCGATTTTATACTGGGTACTATAAAAAGAGGGTAACTCATGACATGATAAGGAGTAGCATCTCTTCTGTTGAAATCTAATGCTTCTTTATGATCAGTTGAACACATATTTTAAAGTACATTATGCAATACATTAAAAATAATGATTTTGAGACAAATTAAGCCATAACAGTCTCAAATCAGTTTGCCCACACAGTTAATATGTTGATTAATGTCCTGTTAGGCCTAAGACACTCATTTTTATCTCATTATTCAACCCAGTGTTTTCCCACAGCTATTGAATAAAAATGTAATTATTGCTCTAAATTATGTTATTATTAACTTTCACATGGTATTTCTTAATAAACATCAGCACAAAGTAAAGGACCATGAAGAATAAGAAAGTCAGGGAAAAAACACATAAGATGTGGAACCTCCCACTTTTCTCAATATTGGAAAGAGAAGATAGCATATTTCCTTATGAAATAGAGAGTGTTATATTAAGGATTTTAAATATTGATGTTGCAGAGCCTGCATTTGTCAAACAAAATGCAGTTGACAATAATGCCAAATACTGAATTGTGTTCTAAAAATCTTTAAAAATAGGCAGTCTCTTCTCCTCTGCCAATACTTATGGATTCTTGACAGAGTGATCAACACAAAGGTCATTCACCCCAATATTGCCATATTTTCTTCTAATATCTGAAGTTTCAAAAGGAACACTTTTTTTAGTGACCTTTACCTAAAACAAACACGACTTCAGAAACAGAGCTCCGGGATCAGACCTGCACCTGTGTACTTAAATGGAATACTTTCTTCTTATATCTTGTCAGAGATATTCTACAATGCAGAATCACAAAGCGTTTTGGAATTCTCTAAAGATAATGTATCAATCCTCCGCTTGAGTTTTATAACTAAGATGGACCTTTTCAGAGTTGTGCTTTTGACATTATTGTTATGCAAAATGGCATTTTCATGCATTAATCCCCACAAGAACACTGCGTGCTACCCAGTAATGTTATCACATTCAATAAAAGAGATTGCGCCAGAGTTTGATGGCTGCAGTTTCTTTAGTTTGATTATTAAAATGGATAAAGTGTTAAAGCATTTCCATTTATATAGAAATGCCTGTATTTTAAGCAATCCTAACAATATGCCAAGAAGCTAATAATCTGATAAATAAGCATCAGTGCTGAAATTCCATAGCAGGTGAGGCTCATGGCCAGAAGAACGGCAGGGTTGAATCAAGAAAAAGACAGTCTTTGCTGAGTCAGTGTCCATGTCTGTCTGTGCTAAGTCACTTCAGTCATGTCCAACTCTTTGTGACCCTATGGACGATAGCCCACCAGGCTCCTCTGTCCATGGGATTCTCCAGGCAAGAATACTGGAATGGGTTGCCATTTCCTTCTCCAGGGGATGTTCAGTCCCACAGATTGAGCCCATGTTTCTTATGTTTCCTGCATTGGCAAGCGGGTTCTTTACCACTAGTGGCACCTGGGAAGCCTTATTTAAGCATAGAGGCTATATTTAATTTAATACTTGTAAGCTCTGCATTGATTGAATAGTTTGATTCTATAGTACGTGTCCAGTGAATATTTAGAAGAGGAATAGGAAGCAAATTTGTACATGTGTATGCATTTCTCTCCTTCTCCCTCTCTATCCATACATATGTGGAGACTGGGCTGGCAGGGTGGGAAGACCCTCTAATTTATGACCAGGAATAAAATAAATATGGGATAATGCTGAGTAAGTGGAAAATGTAGGTACAACTGACTCTTCAAAACTGATTTCAGGTTACCTGAGGGGAAGGGAATGGAGGAAAGATAGACTGGGAGTTCGGGACTGACATGTACACACTGCTATATATAAATAAACAACCAACAAGGACCTGCTGTATAGCACATGGAATTCTGCTCAATGTTCTAAAATAACCTAAATGGGAAAAGAATTTGAAAAAAGAATATATAGATACATTTATATGTATAACTGAATCATTTGGCTGTGCACTTGAAACTAACACAGTGTTATTAATCAGCTGTACTTCAATATAAAATAGAAATTTTTAAAAATCTGGTTTCCTCACAGATAATCTTTTGTTCATGAGCCATGTTCATCCTAAACCCTTTTTCAGCCTACTGGTCAAGGATGGTCTCTCAGATCCTAAAACCAGCTTCCTTTTCCATTCCTGCTTACATGTGGCCACTGACTCCCTGATGATTGGCTTAAGATCCCAGCTAATCCCCACATTTGTACTTGCAGCACCCATTTTAAGTTAATGTTCTATCTATCAATATCTCTTCTTTCTCAACCCTGTTCTGTCTCTGTAAAATGAAATAAACTGCTGATATTTTTATTGATCTGGTGAATTTTGAAAATTAGTTTTGAGGCAACTTAGGCAACCCACTCCAGTACTCTTGCCTGGAAAAACCCATTGACAGGAGCCTGCTAGGCTACAGTCCCTGGGGTCGCGAAGAGTTAGACACGACTGAGGGACTTCACTTTCACTTTTCACTTTCATGCACTGGAGAAGGAAATGGCAACCCACTCCAGGGTTCTTGCCTGGAGAATCCCAGGGACGGAGGAGCATGGTGGGCTGCCGTCTATGGTGTCGCACAGAGTCGGACACGACTGAAGCGACTTAGCAGCAGCAGGCAAAACTGAGCCCAGTGAGGAAGCATAGTGTGAGAGAAAGTATTTACCAAGGAACCTGGCCTCAGATCCCAACCTGTTATTAAACCAATGGATAATGTTACAGAGTACACAAACCCTATGGTCCCCAAATAAGAGAGCTAAGCTAGACTATGATTTCTTAAATATGATGAGTATATATCATATGTACTTCTGTAGTCACAGAGCTTCACTAGGAGATACCAGCACCTATCCCCTCAAAATTGGGACTGAATTCCACAGGTAATTTCAATGTTATGGGAGAAAAAGCACAGAGTTAGGGGGTAGATTTTCCTAAAGTAGATCCACCTACACATTCTCATGGGATTTCACAGCAAGGAAATTAAACCTTGCTTCTCTTTGTTAGAATAAACTTATTGGATAATGAGACAAGACATGTCATAGCAATAACATGTTTTGTACTTTATCATTAGACCTGACCAATGTTAGGGGCACAGGAAACAACTTTGCTCTGAGGTTCTCAATGAATCTTTGTTAACTTTGTTTTATTCTATTTTTGTCCATCTGTGTTATTTATGACATTCAACTTTCTAGCACAGATGTAGTAAAGAATAAATTATTTAAAAATTATTTTCAAGACTTAAAGTTTGAAGAAATAAATCAACTTATATTCTTTAGCTAGAGCAAAGTAGTCTTCAGAGCCTGTTGGATAATTTCCCCATCTCTAAAATGTTAACAAGAACTACTGGTATTGCTTAATCAAGAAAGAAACTCTTCCTGAGAACATATTGTCCTGTTATCTGTCCAGTCTTTGAGAAAAATTAATTCAACTATGTGATGGGAAAAGAAAACTGAAAATTAAGATTTTTTAAAATGAAATGGTATAAAAAGGCATATTTTGTGACTTTAATTTTATATTGCTTAAGAATTTCCCTCTGTTCACATAATCGAAATAAACACAGAACTTACATATCTTTTGATGCCTATTATGCTTAAAATTAGTCCAGCTTTAATGTTACATATCTTTGAATTTAATATACAAGCTACTGAAACATGTGAACAATGCTGGGATGGAACTGAATTATCTGAAGTCCATTATTGGAAAAGTAGTCTTTTGGCCTGCTCTTTTTTATTCACCTAGAGTTGTCATGTAGTTAAATACCAATCTCACTTATTACATACAATTTGACTTAATACTTGGACTTTTTGCATGTACTAAAAAGACTTATCTCTTGTTTGTGTCAGGACTGTGAACATAAGTGTCAAGAAAAAGAGACTCTTTTCTTTTGAAATGTGCTTCTGATCATAAGCATCTTGATCAACTTAAGGGTAATTAGCTTCACGTTGGTATTTGAACTCCAGTCCTAAGAACTTCAGGAAGAGTAAGTTTTCACTTTCATTCTTCAATTGTCCAAGACCTGTAAAAAGATTCCCGAAGACCTACTTAGTCATGCTGCTAAAAATTAATTCTGTAAGACTTGTCTATTTCAAAGAATATCAAATTCATTCTCAAATGAAAAATTTCAATCCTTGAGGAAATCTAAATAATAAGTTACAGACTTGAAAGCAGTGAAACAACAGAAATGATAATACTCATTTGACTGCGTACATTTTTACATTTTAATGCAAGATTATTTCATAACCTTTATTTTATTTAAAGGACTTCCATACATATGGTCAAATTTCTTGCTTTCTCTCCCATGTACATTTCCAGGTGACCTGAGCAGGAGTTTACAAGCATAGCTACACATCAGAATCTATGAAAGGTTTTTAAAATAGATTTTAGAGGCCTATCTCATATTTACAGATTCAAGCATTTGCAGATCACTCTAGAATATCTCTAATGGGATATTCCTATACTTGAATGCATTTAAAACTTAAGCATTCCCACATATAATTCTCTTTATAGTCTCCTATCTTATCAAAGATACCACTGACCCCTGGGTTTGGAAAAATTCAGTATATTGGTACCCTATCTTTACCTCATCTGTTTTTGTCTGATCTCAAAATCTAAATCATTAAAACTTATTTAATGTTTTACCTTTCTATAGTCAAGAGTAGTTTTCACCTATTTAAAACAAACCAAAAACCAAGCTAATCAAACAAAATATTACATAAGATCCATAGTGACAATGAATCTCAAGATTCTGGTCAGAAAAGAGAGAAAACATAAAAGGGTCTGTTGAGTAGATATGGAGATCTACTTCAAGGAAGCAAGGCTAGCTTTCATGTCTCAAATAGATGGTGGGGTCAGCCAGGAACCTGTCACAGTGTCTGCACACATACATACACATGTGTGCACAAAGATGTCAAAAAGAAAAAATTCTCCAGCCTTTGGCCCTACCTCCATCTTTGTGTTTCCACACTTACCTGCAACATTGAGCTAGCAACAAGCATTTAAATGTGAGCAGTGAAAGGTTTCCAACAATATTTAAGCAACCAGGGGAGAGATCCAGGAGAAAGCCATTCTGTCTGCCTCTGGGTAAAAATTTTACTATTTGTGGATAAATAAGTATGGATAAGTAACAACAACAACAAAAAATATCCATTGAATCCATAAATTAGAAAACCAAAACATTAAAAAATTTTTTCTTCAGGAAATAGTAAGGTTCATACCATGATTACTTTTAAATCTCCACAAAGACAATAGAAATTAATTTCTTTTAACAAGAAATGCATGGTGAGATAACAATGTAAATGAAGAGGAAACTAGATGAGAAATGTCAAACAGAAATATTGAATTAATAAGGAGAGTAAGAAGTATCATCAAACAGAACAGGTAGCCATATATTTTGAAAATACAAGCAGTAATGAGCAGTGTCAGTAAAAGAAATGAGTTGAAGATTTTGGAAGCCCATCAGTGAGGAATAAACACACAGTTTTTTGTTTGTTTTTGCCATCAGTTCAGTTCAGTTCAGTTGCTCAGTTGTGTCCGACTCTTTGTGACCCCATGAATCGCAGCATGCCAGGCCTCCCTGTCCATCACCAACTCCCGGAGTTCACCCAAACTCACGTCCATCGAGTCCGTGATGCCATCCAGCCATCTCATCCTCTGTTGTCCCCTTCTCCTCCTGCCCCCAATCCCTCCCAGCAGCAGAGTCTTTTCCAATGAGTCAACTCTTCGCATCAGGTGGCCAAAGTACTGGAGTTTCAGCTTTAGCATCATTCCTTCCAAAGAAATCCCAGGGCTGATTTCCTTCAGAATGGACTGGTTGGATTTCCTTGCATAGATAAATGCAAATTAAAAAAAAATGTCCTTGATTCAGACTATACTACAAAGCTACAGTCATCAAAACAATATGGTACTGGCACAAAAATAGAAATATAGGTCAATGGAACAGGGTAGAAAACTCAGAAATAAGCCCATGCATCTATGGTCAATTAATCTATGACAAAATAGACAAGACTGCACAATGCTGGAAAGACAGTCTCTTCAACAAATGGTGTTGGGAAAACTGGACAGCCACATGTGAAAAATGAAATTAGGTCATTCTTAACTACATATACAAAAATAAGCTCAAAATATATTAAAAAGATAAATATGAGGCCAGACACTATAAAACTCTAGAGGAAAACATAGGCAGAACACTCTCTGGCATAAATCATAGTAACATCTTTTTTGATCCATCTCCAGGAATAATGGAAACAAAAACAAAAATAAACAAACCTGCTTAAACTCAAAAGCTTCTGTACAGCAAAGGAAACAATAAACTGAATGAAAAGACAACCCACAGATTAGGAGAAAATATTTGTAAATAATGTGACTGATAAGGGATTAGTCTCCAAAATTTACAAACAGCTTATGACATTTAACAGCATCAAAACAAACAACCCACTGAAAAAGTGGGGAAAGATCCGAATAGATATTTCTCCAAAGAGGACATACACATGGCCAATAGACACATGAAATATGTTCAACATCTCTAGCTATTAGAGAAATGCAAACCAAAAATACAGTGAGATATCACCTCACACCAGTCAGAATAGCTATCATTAGAAAACCCACAAATAACCAGTGCTGGAGAGGGTCTGGTGAGAGGGAACCTTCCTACACTGTTGGTGGGAATGTAAAGTGGTACAGCCAATGTAGGATGATAGTATGGAGGTTATTTAAAAAACTAAAAATAGAGCTACCGTATGACCCTGCAATCTCACTCTGGGGCACATATCTGGAGAAAAAACATGTTCTGAAAGGATACATGCACTCCAATGCTCATTGCAACACTGCTTACAATAGCCAAGACATGGAAGCAACCTAAATGTCCATCCATTTACAATGCAATGTTACTCAGCCATTAAAAAGAATGAAATAATGCCATTTGCAGCAGCATGGATGAACCTAAAGACTGTCATTCATACTGAGTGAAAAAAGTCAGACAGAGAAGGAGGAATATCATATGGCATCCTTTATATGTGGAATCGAAAAAAGACATGATGCAAACAAACGTACAAAACAGAATGAGACTCACAGACTTAGAAAATGAACTTACAGTTGCCAAGGGGAAGGGATAGTTAGGGACTTTGGGAAGGTCATGTACACACTGCTATATTTAAAATGGCTAACCAACAAGGACCTATTACATACCACATCAAATTCTGCTCAATGTTATGTGCCAGCCTGGATGGGAGGGAAGTTTGGGGAAGAATGGATACATGTATATATGTCTATGTATGGCTGAGCCCTTTCACTGTTCACCTGAAACTACAACAATATTGTATCCCAATACAAAATAAAAAATTTAAAGTTTGGAAAAAAATTTCCCTAAAATGCACACCATGTATGCATAAAATGCACCAATATGCAGAACATATTAATAGCAACAGTTAGCCAAGTCTTGATATAATTATTAAATATTAAAGACATTTTTATATTAAACACTAAGAAAAAACCCACTATGAATGAATTTACTTGCACAATAAAAAAATAATTTAACCTCTTAGATTAGTCACTGGACCACTAACTGCCATAGGATGACATATAAAGAATTCTGAGTTAAATAGATTTTGACTCAAATGTTCCTTACTCAATTTGATTAAGTTGATTAAACATTCATTAACACATATAAAGGGGAAAATAGATACACCTGTAGAAAAATTATAGAAATTTAGTGGTGGTATAAAATCTTTGTTTGTTTGTTTTTATTTTTACTTTATTTTACTTTACAATACTGTATTGGTTTTGCCATACATTGACATGAATCCACCATGGGTGTACATGCGTTCCCGAACATGAACCCCCCTCCCACCTCCCTCCCCATAACATCTCTCTGGGTCATCACCGTGCACCAGCCCCAAGCATGCTGTATCCTGCGTCGGACATAGACTGGCGATTCGATTCTTACATGATAGTATACGTGTTACAATGCCATTCTCCCAAATCATCCCACCCTCTCCCTCTCCCTCTGAGTCCAAAAGTCCGTTATACACATCTGTCTCTTTTTTGCTGTCTTGCATACAGGGTCGTCATTGCCATCTTTCTAAATTCCATATATATGTGTTAGTATACTGTATTGGTGTTTTTCTTTCTGGCTTACTTCACTCTGGATAATCGACTCCAGTTTCATCCATCTCATCAGAACTGATTCAAATGAATTCTTTTTAACGGCTGAGTAATACTCCATTGTGTATATGTACCACAGCTTCCTTATCCATTTATCTGCTGATGTACATCTAGGTTGTTTCCATGTCCTGGCTATTATAAACAGTGCTGTGATGAACATTGGGGTACATGTGTCTCTTTCAATTCTGGTTTCCTCGGTGTGTATGCCCAGAACAATATACTGGAATATTGACATATCAAGCATATATAAAATGTTTGAATAATATAATAATATGATTTATTGATTTGCTATGCTAAACTATTATGTCTGGAAAAGAAAGCATACACATTCTTTCCAAACACCTATAGAAGTCAATTTTTAAAATTGACTACCTACTAGATCTTAAAAAGAAATCTAATTATATTAAAAAATAATCATAAGTCCAACACACCAGTTTCCATTAAATCTATGAAGTAAAATTAAAGCTTGATAATAAGCCAAAAAAAAAGGTAACATGACCTCCTGGGAATAAAAAAATACTGTTAAAATTATGTTTGAATAAAAAATTCAAAGAATATCAAAGCCATCATAACAGATCATTTAGAAACTGAGGACAATAAGAACTATTCACAATTTATAGAAAGTATTCAGATCCCAAGTCACAGGAAAATGTCTAACATTAAAAATAATATAGCTACAAATAAATTATTATAAGCAATAATTGTTATATAAGCATATCCAAACAATGCATATTATTATATAACATATATATCACAATACATATTATAATATCATGTAACATTTAGTAATATATGCCAGGTTGTATAATATTATACATATTGATAAGGGGCTTGATGGTCGACACCAAAATCAGATTGATTATATTCTTTACAGCCAAAGATGGAGAAACTCTATACAGTCAGCAAGAATAAGACTGGGAGCTGACTGTGGCTCCGATCATGAACTCCTTATTGCCAAATTCAGACTTAAATTGAAGAAAGTGGAGGAAGCCACCAGACCATTCAGGTATGACCTGAATCAAATCCCTTATGACTATACAGTGAAAGTGAGAAATAGATTTAAGGGGCTAGATCTGATAGACAGAGTGCCTGATGAACTATGAATGGAGGTTCGTGACATTGTACAGGAGACAGGGATCAAGACCATCTCCAAGAAAAAGAAATGCAAAAAAGCAAAATGGATGTCTGAGGAGGCCTTACAAATAGCTGTGAAAAGAAGGGAAGCAAAAAGCAAAGGAGAAAAGGAAAGATATACCCATTTGAATGCAGAGTTCCAAAGAATAGCAAGGAGAGATAAGAAAGCCTTCTTCAGTGATCAATGCAAAGAAATAGAGGAAAACAATAGAATGGGAAAGACTAGAGATCTCTTCAAGAACATTAGAGATACCAAGGGAACATTTCATGCAAAGATGGGCTCGATAAAGGACAGAAATGGTAGGGACCTAACTGAAGCAGAAGATATTAAGAAGAGGTAGCAAGAATACACAGAAGAACTGTACAAAAAAAGATGTCCACAACCCAGATAATCACGATGATGTGATCACTCACCTAGAGCCAGACATCCTGGAACGTGAAGTCAAGTGGGCCTTAGGAAGCATCGCTGCAAACAAAGCTAGTGGAGGTGATGGAATTCCAGTGGAGCTATTTCAAATCCTGAAAGATGATGCTGTGAAAGTGCTGTACTCAATATGCCAGCAAATTTGGAAAACTCAGCAGTGGCCACAGGACTAGAAACGGTCAGTTTTCATTCCAATCCTAAAGAAAGGCAATGCCAAAGAATGCTCAAACTACAACACAATTGCACTCATCTCACACACTAGTAAAGTAATGCTTAAACTTCTCCAAGCTAGGCTTCAGCAATACATGAACCATGAACTTCCAGATGTTCAAGCTGATTTTAGAAAAGGCAGAGGAACCAGAGATCAAATAGCCAACATCTGCTGGATCATCTAAAAAGCAAGAGAGTTCCAGAAAAACATCTCTTACTATTGACTATGCCAAAGCCTTTGACTGTGTGGATCACAGTAAACTGTGGAAAATTCTGAAAGAGATGGGAATACCAGACCACTTGATCTGCCTCTTGAGAAACTTATATGCAGGTCAGGAAGCAACATTTAGAGCTGGACATGGAACAACAGACTGGTTCCAAATAGGAAAAGGAATACGTTAAGGCCTGCAAGAGACCTGGGAGACCTGGGTTCGATCCCTAGGTTGGGAAGATCCCCTGGAGAAGGAAATGGCAACCCACTCCATTATTTTTGCCTGGAGAATCCCATGGATAGAGGAGCCTGGTAAGCTACAGTCTACGAGGTCGCAGAGTTGAACACGACTGAGAGACCACTTTCACTTTCTTTCACTTTCAAGTCTGTATATTGTCACCTTGCTATTTAACTTATATATAGAGTACATCATGAGAAACTGGGCTGGAGGAAGCACAAGTCGGAATCAAGATTGCCGGGAGAAGTATCAATAACCTCAGATATGCAGATGACACCACCCTTATGGCAGAAAGTGAAGAACTAAAGGGCCTCTTGATGAAAGTGAAAGAGGAGAGTGAAAAAGTTGGCCTAAAGCTCAACATTCAGAAAACTAAGATCATGTAATCCAGTCCCATCACTTCATGGCAAATAGAGAGGGAAACAGTGGAAACAGTGGCTGACTTTATTTTGGGGGGGCTCCAAAATCACTGCAGATGGTGATTGCAGCCAGGAAATTAAAAGATGCTTACTCTTTGGAAGGAAAGTCATGACCAACCTAGATAGTATATTCAAAAGCAGAGATATGACTTTGCCAACAAAGGTCCGTCTAGTCAAGGCTATGGTTTTTCCAGTGGTTGTGTATGGATGTGAGAGTTGGATTATAAAGAAAGCTGAGCACTGAAGAATTGGTGCTTTTGAACTGTGGTGTTGTAGAAGACTCTTGAGAGTCCCTTGGACTGCAAGGAGATCCAAGCAGTCCATTCTAAAGGAGATCAGTCCTGGGTGTTCTTTGGAAGGACTGATGTTAAAGCTTTGGCCACCTCATACGAAGAGCTGACCCATTTGCAATAACCCTGATGCTGGGAAAGATTGAGGGTAGGAGGAGAAGGGGACAGCAGAGGATGAGATGGCTGGATGGCATCACCGACTCAATGGACATGGGTTTGGGTGAACTCAGGGAGTTGGTGATGGACAGGGAGACCTGGCATGCTGCAGCTCATGGGGTCGCAAACAGTTGGACACGATTGCGCGACTGAACTGAACTTCCCAAGTGGCACAGTGGTAAAGAATCTGCCTGCCAATGCAGGAAATGCAAGAGACATGGGTTCCATCCTTATGTCAGGAAGATCCATTAGAGTAGGAAATGGCAACCCATTCCAATATTCTTGCCTGGAAAATTCCATGGACAGAGGAGCTTGGCGGGCTATAGTACATGGGTTCACAAAGAGTTGGACATGACTGAGAGACTTAGCAAGGACACACATATATATTTACATTTAGAATGTTCAGTGTAAAGGACATATAAAGACTGTAATCAGCTTAGACACAACAGTAGAAAAATAAATATAGATAAATTTAAAGTAATATTAGGAAAAAAACCCTAATTTATAAATTTGAGAGTGAATTTTTGAAGTGGTTTTTAAAAAGTGATAAATTGCTTGTAAGAATCCTGAGCAAAATTATAAAACCTTCAAATTTATAATCTTAAAATTAGGAAAATGATATAAGTACCGATGTGCAGAAGATTTAATATCTATGGATGAATGCTAAACAGAATTTCATAACAATAAATTTGGAAATCTCAAAGAAAAGAATTTTCTGAGAATATATGTATTAGTATAACTGACAGAACTTTAACCAAATGTAACTTAAAATGAGTTTAAACAAACTGTCCAAAAAAAAAAAAAAAAAAAAACCAAACTACTCCCAAGCAAGAAATTTGACTGGAAAAGCTTAAAAACATTCATCACACAATCAAGAATAGGTTAATTACTAACCTTTTAAATAATTTCCTGCATATGTACTAAAAAAGAAAGGTTTCCCAAGGTAGTCTATAATTCTGAACTTAATTCAGGAAATTTAACATGCGAAAATATCAAATGCGGACTGTTCTTATTTATAAATATCAGAAAAAAATCTCAATATTTACAAGACAAATGTATCAGTATAATATCCGTTGAGTATGTAAAATTTGTTCTCAGGATAACAGGCTGGATCAATGTTAAAAATCAATACTTCATTATATTAGGGGATCAATAGTAAAAATACTTTCGTTAACTACCCATATACCACGAATATAGTGGATGAAAATACAATCATTATTGATTTTTTAAAAAATCTCTAAACCAAAAATCTCAGTCTATCTCAACCTAAAAGCCAGCATCATGTTTTAAAAAAAAAACAAAAATTGGGAAGAAGACATGCATGATTAGCATCACTATTATTTACTCTCATCCTAGAACTGTTATCTGATGCAGTCAGTCAAGACCAAAATATTAGAGAGATAAACACTAAAAATATTTTTGATTCATATGGTGATCTATACAGAAAATCAATTAAGATGGCAAATCATATTAAGCAAAATCAATCCTTGGCAGTAAAAACAAAATGCATTAAGATATGTTATCAATCAAAATACTCTTATGGTGTTGATGGTGGCATGGTAGTGGGTGACAACCAAATCATTTTAAAATAGAGCTACTAAAACACACTTTGAAAATTGCCATAAAAAGTATAAGCAAGAAAAGTAATGATGGAGGACTTGCTCTGCTAGATGCGAAAAGAAATCTGATAAATATTTCAAAATGTATTTACAGGAACAATTACTTCAATCTTATTAGTAATGATAAAAATGAAAATAATAAGGAATTCATGAAATAAATTGTGGGAATCTATCTACGGGCTATTCTATGGTCACTAAAATAATGATATAAATCTATAGCTTTTGAATGGAAGGTATGTCTACTTTTACTGCTAGGTACTCAAAGCAAGGATATTCCAATGCGATTATTTTTTTGAAATATAAAATCAGCATATATGTTTTTTAAATACCTGACAAGAAAGTAAGTTTGATGAGGATAATGGACATAGTCTATCTTCTTTTTTATAGTTTCTGATATCATTTACTAAGATATTTTTAATCTTATAACTTTAAAAATAATATTGGTTTTGAAATGAGAGTAATACAAAAGTAATTTATCTGTTTTGCCTTTCTCCAGCTCATTTTAAAGCTCTTTTCAACATATTTCAAAGTGCCTCTCCAGTATTTCTTCTTTTTCCACAGCGTTATTGATGTATAATTAACATATTACACTGTAAATTTAAGCTGTGTAATGTTTGGCCACCTCATGCGAAGAGTTGACTCATTGGAAAAGACTCTGATGCTGGGAGGGATTGGGGGCAGGAGGAGAAGAGGATGACAGAGGATGAGATGGCTGGATGGCATCACTGACTCAATGGACGTGAGTCTGAGTGAACTTCGGGAGTTAGTGATGGACAGGGAGACCTGGCGTGCTGCGATTCATGGGGTCACAAACAGTCCGACACGACTGAGCAACTGAACTGAACTGAATTGAATGTATTGATTCAATGCACATATCTTGCTAAATGGTTACCACTGTAATGTTAGCTAACACCTCTATCTCATCACATAACTGCCGTTTCTTTTTGGTGGTCAGAATATTTAAGATTTTCTCTCAGTGATTTTCAAGTACACAGTACGGAGCAGTTAATCAGAATGCGGTACATCAATCCCCAGAACTCCTCCCTCTTCTAACAAGAAGTTTGTACCCTTTGACCAACATCTATCCCCACCTGACTCCCTCCAGCCCCTAGTAACCACCATTCTGCTAGCTATTGCTGTGAATTCAACTTTTTAAGATAAAAGTTGTGGTAGGACATGAAGGAGAGGCCACGACAAAGTAATGTGACATGACTTTTTTCCTCCCCTCCTAGGAATAACTGCTAAACTTACATATTCCTGGAAACATCTAGAAACTTCTTATGAATAAACAATGCAATGAAACAGGTGGGAGCTTACCTTAGGTAAACTGAAAAATTAAAGTGTGTTGTACTTCAAAGGTGAAAACAGCAATGGATTCTTTCAATTCAAAATTCCTTCCCTATGTCTCTTAAAGGAATCTCTCTAGGAGAACAAAAATTAAGACATGTTAACAAGCTAGAAATTATTGCTGAATCGCGTACAGTATTCTTGTAAAGGAGATGGCCTGATGTTATGTTAAGTGATATATCAGACCTTCATTGGAACTGACTTTATTTAAAAAGAAGCCTGTGCCTATCAAATTGCTTCTAATGTTAAAAAAAAAACAAAAAACAAAAAAAACACTTCATGGGAGCAAACTCCCAGCGTGCTCTTCACTGAAAACTGAAGTCAGTGAAAAATAAAACAGGTTTCTATATTCCCACTTCAAATGTTTGTTGTCTCTAAAAAGTTAGGGAATAGAGGACATACAATTATTTTCTGTGGTGATTGGAAGACTAGAATGAAACAGATATTTTCTCAGCCACACTGTCAAAATCCAGTAGATTTCATCAACAGTAATATTCTTAATGAATTTTAAGGGGAAGGAAAAGGATTGTGAATAATTTTGATGCTGTCTTATCTTTCAGTAGTTACTGCTAATCTTTTGAAAGATTTTCTATTTTTGACCTACATTCATACAGACCCTGCTGTTTGACAAAGCCTGTTTTCAACTCTGATTCACAAGAGCATTGCAGGGACTCCAAGACTTGGAGGTAATTCTCCTAGAAATATAAAAGTTCCCTTTGGATAATTACCCACTGCCACAGGAAACTCGAAGAACCTAGAAATCTGACTTTCCAGGACAACATCAGTCTATTTCAAGAGTTGAGGAAACAAAGCCCTTCTCCCAGCATGCTCTTCACTGAAAACGAAGTCTATAGCCTGTGGGGATGAATCAATGGATCAGTGGGACACCAGAAAGCTAAGACAAACACTGGGAAACAAGATACAATTACCGTATGTCTAAACTAACCTTGGGCAACAAGATACTGATGTTTGAATGAACATTGCAAATGGTTTTTCTTACAAGTTGCAGTTGTAAAATGGTGGACATATGACCTCAGTATTTGGTTGCCTAAGATTCCTGCTTTATGATTCTATTTCTGAGTAGCTGTGCTCTAATTGCTTTCTCATCCCTCTTTTGTTCAAAGTCCACCTTGAGTATTACCTCTTTTCTCAACGATTGCCTTCTCTGAATTCTCATTTTTTATAGCATTTAAATATGAATCAGATACTTCATTCTACTTTAATATTGTCATAATTATTTGGAGACACCAATAGATTATGTTATCACCAGACAAAAGACAAATGAATGTTTAGTAAATCACATACCTGGGATTCTGATTCATTTAGTATAAGAATGAAACTTTGAGGCTGATGTTTCTTATTTCATGACCTATATTACAAATGTTTCCTGGCTTCACTCCATAGGTTTTCAAGGAGAGTCATATATTGGATGACTCTGGTTAACAACTAGATTCAACCTTTCCACCAGAGAAATTCCTTTTTTATCATTTAAACATAAGGTTTTATGTGAGATTCTTTTTTTCTTGAAATGAGTCTTCTGCTCAGAAAAAAACAAAACAAACAAAAACCTCCAGAAGCAATCACCTATACCTTTTTTAGTAGTTTCAACTGATATTTATTTCTACATTCCTATTCAATAGATGGGTAGTGCTATTTAAAATTTTTCAGTTTTAAACATCTTACGAGTCAGGGTCCAGTATGGAGACAGAAATTATACAAACTGCTTCACCAGAAAAAATCAAACAATTGTTTTTTTTTTTGTCCTTTAGTCTCTAAGTCATGTTAGTCAGGCATAAAGAATTTTTGGCTAGATAGCTGCAAAAGCAAAAAGGAAAATTATCAAAGAAGTAGTGACTAAAAAAAGCAGCTACAAACCCTATGTCTGTGGGAACAAAGAGAGGGGCTGGAATTGCTAGAACTTTGGAAGAGAGACTTTAAAGGGCTAGGACTACGATCTTAGAGGAAGAGGGGCCGGACGACTGGTGGGCCCTTGAAATAGGACTACTTTTGTAAGTGAGGCTAAGACAACAAACTGGATTCAACTGGGTGATATGCTGTTGCTAAGGTGAAAAATATTATTATTTATTGTCTTGCTGCTATGTAAGAGGAAGATTTAGTTCTTTCATTCTCTACCTCTCCGTCCCTTTGGCTACTTTCTGACACTCCTTTCAACTCCCTTCACTGCATATGTAGCACATACACAGTATAGTTGTATCATTATCTTGGTTTAATCCAGAATTTTAGTGTTTACATTACTCGATCTATGTAAATATATTTACCGCTGAGCTGCATAATGGACTATGAATTACGTATGAGTGCAGAATTTATATTCCTTGGAGTTAATAATTTCTTGGTGTTTTGTCTGTTTGTTTATTTGCTTTTCAGTGCACTGCTCGCTAACGTACTCTCAGTAAACAAGCTAATGAGGCAACACAAATTTTCCTTCAATGCATCCCCATGAATCCCCCCGTTCCATCTGATCTGGTTGTTCCCGCATCTGCAGCACCACTGTCCTCCTAGTATCTTTTATCCGCACTGTCACCTTTCAGTGTGATTCTGCTTTGTGTATGTGGAAATTGTGAAAGTTGCTCAGTTGTGTCTAACTCATTGCAACCCCATGGACTATACAGTCCATGGAATTCTCCAGGCCAG
Organism: Capra hircus; assembly: GCF_001704415.2. Classification (NCBI taxonomy): domain Eukaryota; kingdom Metazoa; phylum Chordata; class Mammalia; order Artiodactyla; family Bovidae; genus Capra; species Capra hircus. The sequence goes on from NC_030809.1 coordinate 96,849,548, forward strand.
AATACTGGAGTAGATAGCCCTTCCCTTCTACAGGGAAATTTTCCAACCCAGGGATCAGACCCAGGTCTTCTAAATTGTAGGTGGATTCTTTATAATCTGAGTCACTAGAGTAGCCTTTTTTATGTGGACCAGGCTTTATTCCTTTTGGTTGGATGATTTCCTTATTTTTAATGGACCACATTCTCAATATGTCCTTAGAAAAGGAACATGGAAGTAAAAGTTTTGAGAACCTAAATATCTGAAAATGTAATTAATCCCTAAAATTAATTTTCAGCTTGGCTAGGTTTAGAATTTAACAGATCATTTTCTCTTTGAAATTTGAAAGTATTTCCCATAATCTTCAGATTTCCAGTAAGCTTATTGAATAGTACTATTTAGAGTCTTGATTTTTGCATGTGTTCTGCTTATCTCCTCTGAGGGCTTCTGGCATTCTTGGTCTGGTACTACATTCTGAAATTCCATAATGATGCGGGCTGAGATGGTTTTCTTCCCACTCCCTCTTGCTAAGTCTTCAGTGGACCTTTCAATATGGAAATTAACAGCTTTTAGTCCTGAATATTTTTATTATATTATTTCTCTGGTAACTATAGTACTTCTCTGTTTTATTTGTCCCTACCTCCTGGAGCTCTCACTATTCACATATCAAACCTCCTAAAACAATTATGTAATTTTCTCCTATTTTTAAAATCTGTCATTTTAGTCTAGCTATTGGGAGATATCTTCCACTTAATCTTTCAATTTTCTATTTCTTTTCAAACATTTTATTTTTAATTTTCAAAGGTTTTTTGGTATTGTTTTATGAATGTTACTTTTACTTCTATGCAACATCTTTCATGGATTTTTAAGATGTCTTTATAGCTCATCAGTCAGTTCAGTTCCGTCGCTCAGTTGTGTCCAACTCTTGGCAACCCCATGGACTGCAGCATGCCAGGCTTTCCCTGTCCATCACCAACTCCCAGAGCTTGCTCAGACTCATGTCCATCAAGTTGGGGATGTGATCCAACTGTCTCATCCTCTGTCATCCCCTTCTCCTCCTGCCTTCTATCTTTCCCAGTGTCAGGGTCTTTTCAAATGAGTCAGTTCTTCGCAGCAGGTGGCCAAAGTACTGGAACTTCCACTTCAGTATCAGTCCTTCCAAAGAATATTCAGGACTGATTTCCTTTAGGATGGACTGTTGGATCTCCTTGCAGTCCAAGGGACTCTCAAGAGTCTTCTCCAACACCACAGTTCAAAAGCATCAATTCTTCAGTGCTCAGCTTTCTTCACAGTCCAACTCTCACATCCATACATGACCACAGGAAAAACCATAGCCTTGACTAGATGGACCTTTGTTGGCAAAGTAATGTCTCTGCTTTTGAATATGCTATCTAGGTTGGTTATAACTTTCCTTCCAAGGAGTAAGCGTCTTTTAATTTCATGACTGTAATCACCATCTGCAGTGATTTTGGAGCCCAGAAAAATAAAGTCTGACATTGTTTCCACTGTTTCCCCATCTATTTCCCATGAAGTGATGGGACTGGATTCCATGATCTTAGTTTTCTGAATGTTGAGCTTTAAGCCAACTTTTTCACTCTCTTCTTTCACTTTCATCAACAGGCTTTTTAGTTCCTCTTCACTTTCTGCCAAAAGGTGTCATATTCATCCTTTAGGACTTGTTAAATTTAAGATCAGTTTCTTTATTCTGGAAAGCTTTTATCTGTTATTTCTTCAAATATTTCTTTCTTAAAATTTACAGCATTTTATTCTAGAATTAATATTGGGCTTATATTGGAGCTTCTCAGTGTGCTTTTAAAATTGCTTTTTCATATTTTTATCTCCTTATCTTTCTGTGCTATGATCCAGATAAATTTCTGAGTATAATATTTCAATCCTCTTAATAATGTTTATTGTGATAAGTTAAAAGTTAATAACATCTATATTAATTCCAAGTTCTCTAACCTCTTCTTTTTCATGTTCACCTGGTTTTGATTCATGTGCACCTGTTTTTATTTTATAGTTTTTGATTTATTAAGATGAAAGTTATAACTTATATCAGTGAGAACACTCAGCTTATATATTTCAGATTAGTTTTCAGACTATTACTTAATGTTATATTCACCTGGGGTCAACTTATGATAGTAGGCTGTTTTAAAGGACATATTTGAGGTTTATTTTTTCTCCTTCTCTCTCCCTTCACATTTCTCTTAGTTGTGGTTTTTGAATCTTTTTTCATCTGGCCTGTATGCCCCTAATACAGAACTGACACATAAGGCTCCTGTTCTATTGTGAAGTGGGAGACAGTATGTAACATCAGTCTGCTCAACTACTTTGTTCAGTTTCTGGTCAAGGGGTTCTCTTTGTTCTCCCATCACTCTAGGCTCAGCTTGTTATAGCACAATCCCAGTGGAATTTAGCAAAGGATACTGATTTCAAAAATCAAGTCTGACTCTTCTTCTTCATCATGTGAGGAACACTAGTTTCCTTTGAACCCAAAGTGCCCAATTCTGATTGGTTTTGCTTGCTTATATGTCTGAAGACCAAAAGTGCTACCACTTAATGTATTTTTTCCTTTTTCTTCTTTAAAATTGCATACCCCAGGGCTACTATTTATAATCTAATTCTTTAGTTTATTGTTTAATATGATGAAAAGAGTAGAAATGTACCTTAAAATATGATCTCACTGAACCTTGTGAAGAAACATTCCTATCTACCTTTTAGTGCAAACTTTCTGTAAAACCCATTGATCTTCTCAGCGGTGAGTCACCTCACTTCCCTCACTTCACTTCATCTCTAAACACTGGAAAAATATCAGTACAAACAGATGCCAGTTTTAAACTCATGACTTTATTTTCAGAAGAGAATTTGTTTCCTCTACTGAACATAAGTCTCTTAAGTGGCAGAGCTAAACACATTTCTAGGACTAGAAAAACTTCAGGATATAGACTGTCTTCAGTTCAGTTCAGTCGCTCAGTCGTGTCCGAATCTTTGCGACCCCGTGAATCACAACACGCCAGGCCTCCCTGTCCATCACCAATTCTCGGAGTTCACTCAGATTCACGTCCATTGAGTCAGTGATGCCATCCAGCCATCTCATCCTCTGTCGTCCCCTTCTCCTCCTGCCCTCAATCCCTCCCAGCATCAGAGTCTTTTCCAATAAGTCAGCTCTCCGCATGAGGTGGCCAAAGTACTGGAGCTTCAGCTTTAGCATCATTCCTTCCAAAGAATCAATAATATTCAGTATGGCTATAGTACGACCACTTGTATAGATTTTAGTCTTTTGTAAAATCTCTGCAAAACCAGTGTTATAAAAATAGCAACTAGCTTATTTTGAGTATTAATATATCTTTTATATATAATTTATTCAGTGCTTACAAAGTAGTTTTTATAAACCGTTTTAAATACTAGAAGGAAATATGTCTTAGTTCTCTTTTGCCAGAGGAAATTCAGGAAGTTAGTGACTCTGCTGGAGTTAGAACCCAAGATTGTATAATTCCTTAGTCCATGATTTTAACTATATTACTATGATTAGATTGGTCCTACGTGTCATTTTGAACCCTTTTAGTCTTGATAGAAAACATTATTGAAACTTTAAAAATATTGATTCATGTAATTTGGAAGTCGGGGTAAAACTGGCTTTAATTGCTAAATCATGTCTGACTTTTTGCAACCCCATAGACTGTAGCCTGCCAGTCTCCTCTGACCTTGGGATTTCCCAGGCAAGAATACTGGAGTGGGTTGCCATTTCCTTCTCCAGGGTATCTTCCCCACCCAAGGATCAAACTCACATCTCCTACATTGGCAGGCAGATCCTTTACTGCTGAGTCACCAGGGAAGCCCCAAACTGGTTTCAGAAGCGCTGTATATAGGTTCAAACAACATCATTAAGATATGGTTTCTCCCTACTCCTGGGAGCCTCTCCTCCACAGGTTAGCCTTATTCTCTGGATCTGTATAGTAGCAGGATGGCTACAACAGCCAAAGCTTCACATCCTCTCAGGTTCAGGACCTAGGAAATAGATATTTACTTCCCAGGAGCTCTCAACTTTTCCTTAAAAGTTACCCTGATGGTAGCAAGTTGGATCCTGAGCCCACCTGTTTACAAATCACTGAGGTCAGGGGAATTGACTGGGCTGGTTGGTCTAAACCTAGGTAAAATGTTTGTTCCATCTCTGTAGATAGGAAATAAAACCCCACACAAAGAGAACTGTGTGTGATAGCATTAGATAGGGGATAGCATTACTGCTCCCAAACCATCAGCATCTACCAGAAATCAGGAAGTGGTTGTTAGAGGACCACAATATTTGCATGTCCACCTCAACTGTAATTATTAGTTGAGAAGATTTTACTATTGAAACATATTATCTTTTAGCATCAAATGTCTCCTAAATCTGCAAGAGGAAATAAGATTTGCAAAATGTACTTTTGAGCTGGGAGAAATGATCAGTATTGAAAATATTCTTGGGATGATGTTGCTCTGGAAGCACAGTGTGAGGCAGTATTACTAGTCTAGTATTGTTAGTATTGATGCTTGCCTTTTACTCTCACGAAAGAAAAGTAGTGGATGCGCAGCAGCAGAGAAGGAGGTGTGAGCGATGCTTAGCTTGATTGAGAAAGGTTAATTACATGTGAAATGAGGCTGGGATTCGGAGGATGTTTGCTCTAGATTTTGTGTAGTGTTATATTAACACTGGGATTCTCTTTATTCTATTAACAAAATAAACTCATTTTGTTTGGTTTTATTTTACAGTTGCTTTAATCCCACTGAACATTTATACTATTATTTAATTTTACTAAACATTTGTGAATAGTGAAATACCTATAGAATTAAGCAATTGCAGGGTATTAAAGACATCCAGTTCTTACAGAGATTTGATCTGCTAATTAGCCACACCAATTTTATGGATCATTGCATCCCACTTAAAATGTATTATTATACATTATAATCTTTCCATAATGAGCTTTTATTGAGTGCATGGGCCAACTTCAGAATGACGTACAAGAGAAACTCCCCTTCCCCCACCTAGAAAATATGTTCATAGACCTGGTAAATCACAATTAACATTCTATTGAAAATGGTCTTCTTGGCTTACTTGGGACCACAATAGAACATGCAAATACCTGAGGAGTGGAGACTAAGAGTGCTGTCCAAGCAGGTTCAACATAAGAGAAGGCTGGAGAGGAGGAAAGCCAACATCTAATAAACTGAAGGTCAATATGAATGTATGAAGAAAACATGTAAGGGTCAAATTTTCTTTTATGATCACAGTGATGTTATATAGTCTTTGTATTTCAGCCTTTCTGTTATTAAATGGAATGAATTAACATTTTCTAATTTCTCGACAGGGATATTGATTTTCAGAATTAATTATTGACTTTTGAAATATATTGTTGAAACTTCAGATTTAACTACTTCTTCTTGAAAAGAATGGTCAGACTGAAATGCAACTAAGTTAAACAGTGATAATCAAGAAATCACCCACAGCCTTTCTTTTGTATCCTTGCAAAGCACTCACTGTAGAGAACCACCCATTCTTTGTATGGCTTTGATAAGACTCATGAATGAGTCCCTTATTCACCTATAACAGAGCCAATATAGACCCTCCAGTTGTTCATCTCATAAGTGGTTAAATGGATTGTTTATTCTTACTGACCAGTTCAGTTCAGTTGCTCAGTCATGTCCGACTCTTTGTGACCCCATGAACTGCAGCATGCCAGGCTTCCTTGTCCATCACCAACTCCCGGAGTCCACCCAAACCCGTGTTCATTGAGTCAGTGATGCAATCCAACCATCTCATTCATCCTTTGTCGTCCCCTTCTCCTCCTGCCCTCAATCTTTCCCAGCATCAGGGTCTTTACAAATGAGTCAGCTCTTCGCATCAGGTGGCCAAAATTTTGGAGTTTCAGCTTCAACATCAGTCCTTCCAATGAATATTCAGGAGTGATTTCCTTTAGGATGGACTGGTTGGATCTCCTTGCAGTCCATGGGACTCTCAAGAGTCTTCTCCAACACCACAGTTCAAAAGCATCAATTCTTTGGTGCTCAGCTTTCTTTATAGTCCACTCTCACATCCATACATGACCACTGGAAAAACCATAGCCTTGACTAGATGGACCTTTGTTGATAAAGTAATGTCTCTGCTTTTCAATATACTGTCTAGGTTGGTCATAACTTTCCTTCTAAGGAGTAAGAGTCTTTTAATTTCATGGCTGCAGTCACCATTTGCAGTGATTTTGGAGCCCAGGAAAATAAAGTCAGCCGCTGTTTCCACTGTTTCCCCATCTATTTGCCATGAAGTGAATGGACCAGATTTAGTTTTCTGAATGTTGAGCTTGAAGTGAACTTTTTCACTTTCCTCTTTCACTTTCATCAAGAGGCCCTTTAGTTCTTCTTCACTTTCTGCCATAAGGGTGGTGTCATCTGCATATCTGAGGTTATTGATATTTTTCTCAGCAATCTTGATTCCAGCTTGTGCTTCCTCCAGCCCAGCATTTCTCATGACGTCCTCTGCATATAAGTTAATCAGGGTGACAATATACAGTTTTGACATACTGACCAGTTTGGACAAAATGCTAACTTGACCAAATTTTAGTCAGGTTTTCTCTTTTCCACAGGACCCTGAACTTCGCCCCACACTTGAGCACAGAAACATTGGAAAGCTCCCTCCTTAATGGCCCCTCCAGAGAATCAGCTTACTTCCAGGAAAGACTTTCCCTGTGCTTACTCAGTAGTGTCTGATTCTTTGTGACCCCGTGGACTGTAGTTCACCAGGCTCCTCTGTCCATGGGATTCTCCAGGCAACAATACTGGAATGGGTTGCTGTTTCCTACTCCAGGGGATCTTCCCAACCCAAGGATCAAAACCACATCTCCTGTGTCTCCTTATTGGGCTTCCCTCGTAGCTCAGTCGGTAAAGAATCTGCCTGCAATGCAGGAGACTTAGGTTCGATTCCTGGGTCAGGAAGATCCTCTGGAGAGGGAAATGGCAAACAACTCCAGTATTCTTGCTTGGAGGATCCCATGGACAGAGGAGCTTGGCAGGCTGCAGTCCATGGGGTCGCAAGAGGCGGACATGACTTAGCGGCTAAACCACCATCACCAGTGCCATGAGCCGATTGGCTATTTAGGCTCCTGGCTGGTCCCACACCCTAATACCAGGTGTAGCCCTTCCTGACCTTGTTTACTTCTTCTTACAAAAGCAGAGTTATCTACTGCCTGACCTTTAAGACTCTCACAGAATTAATGATGGGAGTGTTTTCTCTATTGCAATTCATGGTCCTGGAGCAGAAGATAGATGGGCCCCTGGGGCAAACAGTAGGAGTTCATTTCTCATGGACCTATACTTCCAGAGGAAAACAGCAGAACAGTCAAGGGAGGAGGCTGAGCCCTGCCCAGATAGATGATAAGAGACCATACATTTCTCATTCTCAAAGTCAGGAGACTTCCCTGACTATACATGCACAGAAAATCTCTTTAGAGGTCAGAAGGGAAGTAATGCTAAATGATACTAACTACCCATAGGCCTCTTCAGTTGAATCCATCTTGCCTAAGAAATGCATATACACATGTGGGAGAATCCTGAGAGATACCAAATATGGACTCTGAACTGGACAAGTCAAAATGATTGGCCAAAGGAAATCCAGAAGAAATGGCCCATATAAGTGATTTAAACTGCCACAGGTTGTGTCTCTCTGAGTCCACCCATGTGAGTATCCACATATGCTATACTCTTTTTTCCTCCTGATAAACACTTTACTTGTTTCATTACTTTCTGTTTTTGTGGAAATTCTTTTCTGCAAAGCCAAAGAGCCAGGGCCTTGTCTAACGGCTAGGATGTGGTACTCTCACTGCCTTGACCGCAGCTCAATCTGCTTCAAGTGACTGTGAGTTGCATCCACGCTAGATCCCTCTTCACAGTCATCCCTTCCCCCTGTTGCAATGTATGTTATGGTGTGTGCTCAGTCGTGTCTGACTCTCTGCAACACCCTGGACTGCAGCCCGCCAGGCTCCTCTGTCCATGGGATTCTCCCCACAAGAATACTGGAGTGGGTTGCCATTGCCTCTTCCAAGTGAACTTCCCTACCCAGGGATCAACCCTGCGTCTCCTGCATTGACAGACAGATTCCTTACCACTGTGCCACCTGGGAAGATCCCCACTGTGAGAGTTCTTTTGAATAATTTCTTTCCTTACCGACATCCAGAGTATTTTATTTGACCCTACAGTTACTTTAACCAACTTAGAATATTTATGAGGAATCATTTGCAGACAGAAAAATCTCATAACGTTTGTTTTCTCCTTCTCTCTTAATAGAAATTCAATAGCAAGTTTTTAGAGATTTTAACAGTATAAATAAAGTTATTAATAGAAAGACATACTTACTGCACTTTAAATACCAAACAATGCCTCATAATACGTAGCAAGCACCTCAGCTTTGCAACCTATTACATTTCTATATTCTTATCTTTGTTAGTGAGCCATCATTCCCTGTGCTGCTGTGTGTTTTATAAACCGCTCATTACATGCAAATACGGCTTCCCTGGTGGCTCAGACGGTAAAGCGTCTGCCTGCAATGCCGGAGACCCAGGTTCGAGTCCTGGCTGGGAAAGATCCCCTGGAGAAGGAAATGGCAATCCACTCCAGCACTCTTGCCTGGAAAATCCCATGGATGGAGGAGCCCGATAGGCTACAGTCCATGGGATCGCAAAGAGTCAGACATGACTGAGCGACTTCACTTACATGCAAATAAGCAACTTCAATTTTTTTAAAAAATTATTTATTTATATATTTTTTGGCTGTGCTGGGTCTTCAGGGCTGCTCGGGCTTTTGCTCTGGTTGTGGAGGGTGGAGTCTAGTCTATAGTTGCTGTGAGCAGGCTTCTCATTGCAGTGGTTTCTCTTGTTGCACAGGCCTCTAGGGTGCTGGGGCTTCAGTAGTTGTGGCATGTAGGCTCAGTAGTTGCAGCTCCTAGGCTCTAAAGCACAAATTCAATAGTTGTGCACACAGGCTTAGTTGCTCCTTGGCATGTGGAAACATCCCAGACCAGGGATCAAACTCTATTTCCTACATTGGCAGGCACCCTCGTCACCACTGAGGGAATCCTCACCACAGAATTCCCTCAGTTTTTTATAGAAGGGTATTTCTGAGTTAAATAGGCTGAGTCCATCTGCTGGAAACTTCCTCCTTCCCGAGTTAGCCAGAGAAGTATATCTTGGATGTTCTGAGACTTTATTGAGTTGGGAGATTGGTTCCCATATCTGTTCTATGTGCCTTTTTTAAAGCATCAAATATTGCAGTTAGTTTTGGTGCTATGATGATCTAGTCTTTTTTTTTTTAAGGCACTTTATTTCCTAATGATGGGTGATTCAGTTGGGTGATTCAGGAAGGAGTGGGCAGTATGTTTGTAGGCTGGCAAAGCTTTGTAGGCTGACAAAGAGTGGCTGGTTCCCTACGCATGAAGTGGCTGACCCTGACAGAATAAAGGCAGGGCTTCTCAGGCTAGCAGTATAATGTGGAATTAGAAAGGTCCCAGGATCAGAGATCAGCTTCCATGGCTATATTTTCTCCATAGTGTTTTCTTCCCTAGAGTGTCGTTATGTTGAGAAATCTGATAAATTTTGAGCTAAACCTTCAATATCATTTAAAGCACCACATTTCTCAGACCTTTGATTCCTTTGATCACACTGTTCCCTTTTCTTAGATAACGTTTCTCCTCAAGAATATAAAGCCTTACTGGAGTTTGAACTATTTGTGACCATGAACATCAAAGTTACAGTTACATAAAAGTTTATTTTATTGGACTCCTCCTAACATAGCAGAGTCTAGTACACTAGGGTTGTAGTAGTAGAGAATACTGGTGTTTCCTCTTCTTTTACAAATGTATCTATCAACCTTAAGATGACCACGTGGCTGCCAAGCACAAATATTACATTTTTCAGCTTCTCTGGCTGCTAGATATAACCATGCAACCCAGTTTTGACCATTTGGGTATAAGTGAAAATGGCACATAAAACTTCTGGGTAGTGTTCTCAAAGGGAATGAACATGTCATCCATTTATTTATTTATTTTTATTTTTTTAAATTTCCCATTGCCTGAAATGACCGTCAGATAATTTAATGGCAGTAGCTGAAACAGGATCTTGGTCGTAAACTGGAAGCTGTGTGTGCAGGGAGGCAAAACCACCATATCCGTCCTGGACTGCTTATGATTTTTTAGAAAATTTTGTTCCCAAATTTTTTTTTTTAATTTTTTCAATTTTATTGGAATATAACTGATTTACAATTTTGTGTTAATTCCAGGTGTAGAGCAAAGTGATTCAGTTATACATATACATGTATTCATTTTTTTCATGTTCTTTTTCCATATAAGTTATTATAGAATATTGAGCAGAGTTCTCTGTGTTTTGCAGAGGTCCTTGTTTTTAGCTATTTATATACAGTAGTGTGTGTATGTTAATCCCAACCTCCTAATTTATCCCTTACTCTCAAATTTCCCCTTTGGAAACCATAAATTTGTTTTCAAAATATGTAAGTCTGTTTCTGTTTTGTAAATAAGTTTATTTGTATCATTTTAAAATTATATTCCACTTATGAGTGATATCCTATATTTGTCTTTGTCTGATTTACTTCACTTAGTGTGATAATCTCTGGGACTGCTTGTGCTTGAAATGTTAAAGGACACAAAAAAGGTCAGTTTGCCAACAAAGGTCCATTTAGTCAAAACTATGGGTTTTCCAGTAGTCATGTACCAGACATGAGAGTTGGACCATAAAGAAAGCTGAGCACTGAAGAATTGTTCCTTTTGAACTATAATGCTGAGAATACTCTTGAGAGTCCCTTGGACTGCAAGGAGATCAAACCAGTCAATCCTAAAGGAAATCAACCCTAAATATTAATTGGAAGGACTGTTACTGAAGCTGACGCTCTAATATTCTGGCCACCTGATGTGAAGAGCTAACTCATTAGAAACGGCCCAGCGCTGAAAAAGATTAAAGGCAAAAGGAGAAGAGGGCAGCAGAGGATGACTTGGTTACATAGCATCACCGACTCAATGGACATGAATGTGAACAAACTCCGGGAGACACTGGAGGACAGAAGAGCCTGGCATGCTGCAGTCCATGGAGTTACAAAGAGTTGGACACAACTTAGACACTGAACAACAATGACAACAGAAAGGTATTTTTATCTCTGAATGAAAAGTTGAGTAAGAAGTACTGTCATTGAAATTGACCCCTCTGTTCTGCCTTGGCATTGTATGGCTGTCCCAAATAGCTTAGTCAGAAGCCCCAACTTGGAGCTCCTTGGACTTGGTTTGTCACACATGTTGATTGGTCCATATGTTATTTTAAAATTAAAATAATTACCAACATTTATACCATAGCAGATTGCACATGAATATCCTTATATCTGGATCTCTTAAAATATTCTGTGATACAGCAAACCTCAGCCCCCATCTTGCTGCTGCTGCTGCTGCTGCTAAGTCGCGTCAGTCGTGTCCGACTCTGTGTGACCCCATAGACGGCAGCCCACCAGGCTCCCCCATCCCTGGGATTCTTCAGGCAAGAACACTAGAGTGGGTTGCCACTTCCCTCTCCAGTGTATGAAAGTGAAAAATGAAAGTGAAACTGCTCAGTCGTGTCCGACTGTTAGCGACCCCATGGACTTTAGCCTACCAGGCTCCTCCATCCATGGGATTTCCCAGGCAAGAGTACTGGAGTGGGGTGCCATTGCCTTCTCCATGGCCTTCCCCAAATGACAGGAGTCAGTTACGCCTTTGAGTGGTGCACGATCTCTTACACCCACCAGTTCAGACCAGCTTCACTCATTCGTGTGGCTGCCTGTCTGTGTGGCCATTTGAGTTTGTGACCTGCCATGTAGCATTCTAATAAAAATAGACTTCTAGTACTGATGAACACATACTGCTTCACACTCATACATACTATTGAAACGGTCACAGTAGAGCTGTTTTACTGGAATTTTCTTCTCTTATGAGCTCTTCCAGGTCAGAAGCTAATTATCCTTTGCCCTTTGTCCTTTACATCCACTCTGCTGAAAACCACAATTTTAAACTGTTTTATGGCCTCTAATGTAATTGAAGACAGAACTAGGGGCATCCTGCCTGGGTTTAATTTCTCAAGCAGTTCTCAGCATGAATAACCCTTCCACAAAGAGGCAACTTTCTCTCATGGGTTCTCTTCAGCTCATTTTCCTAGGAGCCATGTTACCTTGCCTCTCTGCACAATAAATAGACCTTATTAATAATTAGAATTCTAGCCCAGTCTATCATAATTGGGAGAAAATCTCATCTTCACAACCTAATAAACACCTCAGAAAATAGCATCTTCATCTGACTTACAATTTATTTCTTTGTATGAAAAATACTGACACTTGGAATAAAAATTACCTAACGCATAGCTGAGAATTTGTTATTTAAAACAAGTTAAGATGACACTGATGTTTTTTAATTGGAAAGAATCACAGAAAAATTTTAAGAGCACTTACCTTTGGATAGAGGGATGGGGGAGAAATGATGACTGGAAGGGACTACTTACAGTTTTTAACTTTCTAGGGTTTTTACTTTTTATATAACTATATATTTTGTTTACAAATTAAATGTCCCAATACAGAGATATCTTGGTGATGAGATTTTGAATACTTTACCTTAAAAAAAATTTTTTTAAAGCATGCTAATAAGGAACTATAAGACATATTATGAAATAAATAGTGTTATAATACATATAAAACATTTTTATTTATATAACTAAAACCTTTATCTCCATATGGACATATACATATGTGAAAGTATTGAAAATGAGCTACCAACAGGGGAAAACATGAAAAAAAAAAAGAGACCATCATATGTACTTTAAGTACCTTTATATTGCTTTATTGTTTCTGACGTTCATGTTACTTGTATAATTTTAAAAATTAATCAAAAATGTAATCATAACCTTGACCAATAATTCCATTTGTGAGACTATAATAAATATAGTAAAATATGCATACAAGGTACCTTTGGAAAATATTTTGATTTTGAAATATTAAAAATAATTTAGATAATTATAAGACACATGTTAATTATGACAAATCACAAATTCAATGTTATTTAGTCATTAAAAATCATTATTACCTAGAGTATATAGTGTCATGGAAACATTTGTGATGTAATAACAAGTGAAAAAAAGGTAAGATAAAAAATATTCAACTTGGTAATAAAATAAAAGAATTAGAAAAAATGCTAGGAGAAGATATGTCAAATGTTAGTTATTGTGTCACACAAAGCATTATTTGAAAATGAAAGGTTTTTATAGCTTTGCAATCATTGGGTCCACTCTGCAGTGTATCATATGAAGAGCATAAAATATCATGGAGCCAAAGTAGACCAAACTGTTTTTTTTAATATCTAGGAAATTAATATTTATCAATTGGAACCAATTTCAAATTTACCTCAGAATATACTTAATGAAAATTTTTAAAGGTACCCAAACTTAAATGTAAGTTGAACATTAGAAACAAGTGGAAACTAGAAACAAGTGAATATTAGAAACAAGTGGAATAATATTGAACAGTCATGCCATTTTCATGTAACTATTTCAATGTAAATTTGCTTATAAAGAAAGAGTAAAGTCTTCCATGTTCTCAAAGAATATGGACTCCTCTCATTCTAGAAATTCTAGTTGGCAAAAGTGAAATATACTTTCTCCATAATCACAAATATATTCACTAGAAAACTCTTGCTAAATGACTTTTATCTTACTGAAGTTAGCCTCTGATTGGTGCTCCTTGCCTTCCTTTTTTTCCCTGTTCATTTGCTTAAATGTGCTTTTATTTAAAAGTTTTCTTCTTTCTATTGCTTTTGCTATTTTTCTAGCACAGCAGTGAAAACACCTAAAAATGCCTTTTAGACATTATTTAGACAAATTCGAGCAAGAATTTTATCTTCAAGGGCTTTCTTACATCATTCTTGCCCTGAAAAATGTCTAATTTTTCTGATTTGCCCATTCATAGTATTAAATTCCCAGTGGCTCAGTGGTCAAGAATCTACCTGCAATGCAGGAGATGCATATTGTTAACTAAAGAATTATGGAGAAAAAAGAGATTTAACTCGCAGTCTAGGAAACAGTAGAAACCCACTGAGATGGTCAGAGTTGCTTTAGGTGTGTCGAGGTGTTGATGCTTCCTCCATCAGGTCAGAAAAAGTCAAAGTGTTAGTTGCTCAGTCATGTCTGACTCCTTGCAACCCCATGAGCTGTGAACCACCAGGCTCCTCTGTCCATGGAATTCTCCAGGCAACAACACTGGAATGGGTTACCATTCCCTTCTCCAGAAGATCTTCCCAACCCAGGGATTGAACCCAGGTGTCCCATATCATGGGCAGATTCTTCACCATCTGAACCACCAGGGAAGCCCATACCTCAAAGACCTGGACAAATAATTGTGTAGTTTGAGAAAACACTCCATATGTAAGTTGAAACGTGGAGCTGCTATTTATGCTGAGACCCTTTGTCAGAGTGTTTCTTTCTATCCACTGGGAAACCTATATTCCATTCCCAAACAAATTCTTATAGCTTCAAGTAAGCCAGAAAAGAAAAATTCAATCCCGTACATTTTCTTTGCTCTATGCTAGGAAAATATCATTCTACCTCAACAAATGAGATGTGTGTCATGGTACATGAAAGAATAAAAAGATATGCATATTTATGTATATAGCATTCATGCAAGATATTTGGAAAGTTCACTCTTCAAATGGTTGAAATTAAAGTACTCTTTTTTTTTAAACAATGGGCAAGCTTAATGTTGACAATTTGATAGGGAGAAAAAAATGTAGAGGTACAGGTGTTCTCCTTAACCTAACACTTCTTTATTTTTCATTGCTTTCTGGGTCTTTCACATTTGCATTTAGAAAGAAGAAAAAATAACAAATCAACCTCTTCAGTAGATGCTTTACATATTAGTATAAATTAAAAGTAAGAGACTTAGCATAGAAGAAAAAAAAAGAAAGGCGGGGGAATGTGACTCCCTCCTCTAAAGGCTATTTGTGTATCTTACAACTGATTGGTTGTGCTTGTGTCTTTACATCAAGGTTAGATTAAAGAGGGTATTTTTTTTTTTTTGAGAAATGGAATGGGAAAAAAAATAAGTGGAAAGTCAGCTATGAATATCTTCAAGTCTTTAATATATTAAGAGCAATATCAAGGCATAATGTTAATGTTTTGCCTTGCTCCAAACCATTCACTATTTATAAGTATAATAAAATCAATACAAGGTTTATGTTACTGAATTCACTTCTTTGTGTAGAAAAGTGTTCCATAATGCCCTACTCAGAAGTCTTTTCAGATGCGAAGATGGAAAAGAGGCTTTTTTTTTTTCTTTCAGCAAAAAATCATTAATATATTCAAGGTTTAACTTTCCTTTTACAAGTGTTTCTGAGTATACCATATGGCACCAGCTAGATCTGAAGGTTTTCATTTGCTTTTTAAAAATCTGAGTGAGGTTTCCTTTCATAAGCTCATGCATACTGGTTATTTTTTAATAAGCATAAAACCTCTATATAACACCCAATGCATGATTTAACAGAAAGGAATGAAAAAATACATAGTGATATAATAATTGACTCATTTAGTTAAGAGCTGCTTTGAAGCTTAATAGTAAAGGATAAGCAGTCATTAGCTTATTAGCTCAAGTTGGACTCCGTACTTATTTTTTAAAGTAAGTTGGAATATATATCTTGACAAATTGTAAAATGCCTCTCTCCCTTTCAGTGCTCCCTCCCTACTTCTGTATTCACAAAGAGGAGTGAGCCTGTTCCTGCCAACTGAGTCAGTTGGATGAAAACATTAATGCATTGGAGCAGATGTGTGTCAACATCCCCCTGCAGAAAAAAGGTTGTCTGTACCCTGCATTGGCACAACATCCCAAAGTAAAAGCCACTAAGATTCTATAATTCCATTAGAATTCTCCTACAAAATCACAGTTGAAGACTGTAATATAGAAGATCAAAAATTTAAATGTACTTGGTGAAATAATTCATAAACAGGCCCTCCTGACTCTTATGAAGGAAGGAAGCACCAAACAAAGATATATCAGAACACTCTTCAGAAAATATGAGTAGCAACTGTACTAATTAAAAGATAGTCTTTCTTGACCTTTATTATATTTTTGATAAGGAAACTAGTATAATGACCTATCATTGATGCATTTAGGTAAATTGTCTCTTTTCCAAGTTTGAATGGCCTGATTTTTTTCTCTACCAGAGTTTCGATTCATTTTATGTTAATTTCTAAACAGAGTCATCTTATTTACTCCTTACTCATAGAAAACTTGTCTGTTTTTCAATATATATATTTTTTCCCAGTAAAATTAATGAAATATTATTAAACATTGATGAAATTAATGAAATAAATAATATTATTTATTATCTAAATGTAGGGAGAACATAGAAAATGAAAATATTGGAATGTGCAAAGCAAAGCAACTAAGTTCCTCAGTAATAGGCACAGAATTTCCTCAGGAATTACATAATTCTAAAACTGACATTTAAAATAATAAATGGCACATACAGTGTTGATCTGATTTTTATAATTTTATCTACCTCTATATTCAATAAATATTAATTGAGCACATATTATTTAAAGTTCTTATGGGTGACATGAAGATTGTAATTCATAACTTCAAGAAACTAACAGTCCATGAAGAAAGGAGACAGGTACAGTTATACAAATTACAGTAGAGACAGTTATGCAAAGTTATAGCAGCAAATAACAGGTTATTCAAAAGACATGACTTTGAACGACTTTTGGAAGAACAGTAAGAATTATCCTGTTGGAGACAGGAGGCAAGATGGAAGAAACTTGAAGGTGGTGAGAGTACATGCTATTTTACAAACTAGGGAAAGGTTGTAGCTGATATGCCTTGCATATCAATGTGGTAGATTAATGTGAAGGGAAGTTAGATGGAAGTTGGCGATAATTTAAGACTTTATATATAATCTTTGCATGCCTGGTCTTTATTCACCCAACAGAAAAGCACCAGAGGATTTTAAGCAGAGGAGTAACAAAATTAGATGACAGCAATATGGAGGTAAGTCCACTGGAATGAGCATTCAGAGGCAGCCACTGCAGTAATTTAGGTAAAGATAAATAAGTAAATAAAGGGAACATGAGGTAACCAGTGGCAGCAGAGATACAGATAAAACATGTAAGAAGGAAAAAGGAGAGACTATGGTGATAACGGTGTCCAGTGGAGAAGCTTTCCAAGTTCCCTCTGCTGTGACTTGGGAGAGTTTGGTGATAGCACTAGTCTTCCAACCGGGGAGTATAGGAAGAGGATCAGGTTTATAAGTTTATAATAAAGAGGAGCTTTACAAGTTGAGTTTAAGATTCTTCTAGAACATATAGTACAAATATTCAGTAGGTATTTGAGTAGATGTGACTTCAACAGAGAAGTCAGAGCTTTGGGAGAATCTTTGGCATATAAGTGGTGAGGGTAATTCAAAAAAAGAATGTATATCAAAGCTCACAAGACAAGAAGGGTGTATAAGCAAGAAGAAATGAGGGCTGACGTCATGCCGCTTAGAACACCAGTATTTAAAAGGAGCAGATAGAAAGACTGATTAACTGCATTAAATACCTAGACAAATGTTTAATAACATAAGTAAAGGTGTTAGTTGTTCAATCGTGTCCAACTCCTTGTGATCACATGGACTATAGCCTGCTAGGCTCCTCTGTCCATGGAATTCTCCAGGCAAGAATACTGGAGTAGGTTGCCATTTCCTTCTCCAGGGTATCTTCCCAACCCAGGGATTAAACTCACGTCTTCCACGTCACAGGCAGATTCTTTGCTATCTGAACCACCCAGGAAGTCCATATTAACTATGTAGTTGGTGACTTTGAAGAAAGGAGTTTCTGTGGGGTAGAAGGAGCAAAAATCAACGTAACTGTACCAAAGAATGAATAGCAAATTTCAATACAGGTCGGCAGATCAAAATAGTGTATATCGTAAAAAAAACAAAGTTGGTCTGCTGGACAATAAAATATAATCACAGAATTTTCCTACATTTTCTGAAAATGTGAGAAGATACAAGACATTCTATAGAAATTCCTAGGAGGAGAGATATTATTTTGTTCAATCCATTGAAATATTTATTTAAAAATAAGAAGGACAATTTATATTAATTCTAATAAAAATGAAAAGTGAAGTGACTTGGCAAGGAAAGGAGGAAGTCAGATAAAAATGGGTTGCAGTGAGAGGGATGAAACTAAGCTAAACTTAAGATTTTGGAAGCAAATGTGTTCTCTCTTTGTAAAGGTGTGAGATGTGGCTATGGGTGCATGAGTACCTGTGTACTAAGTCACTTCAGTCATGTCCAACTGCAGCCCACCAGGTTCCTCTGTTCATGGGATTCTCCAGGCAAAAATACTGGAGTGGATTGCCATTCCCTCCTCTAGGGGATCTCCTCAACCCAGGAATCAAACCCGGCTCTTCTGCATTGAAGGCAGATTCTGTATCGCTGAGTCACCAGGAAAGAATACGTCAAAATGGAACAGGAAAAAAAAAAAAAAAAGATATTTGAGTTGAAAAGGTATAGAACTGTGACACAAAAGTGGTAGCCTCACTAATGTTTTTGGAGTTTCCCAAAATGATGGGGAAAGCTCGAAGTAAGGAAACCTTGATTCTAATACCAAAATCATCAAAATTGTAGGATTACTTCAGTTCAGTGGCTCAGTCATGTCCGACTCTTTGCAACCCCATGGACTGCTGCACACCAGGCTTCCCTGTCCATCACCAACTCCCAGAGTAAATAAATGGCATTAATATGAAGGGGTCTCATCTAAAAGCAAAGATGATAGTGAAAACTAGGATCTAGAAAATAGTTGGCTGTATTTCCCTGACCAAGCATATGCATGGGTGGATAAAGAGAAGTTTCTCCTAAGAAAAACAAGGCTGAACTGGGGACCAGAATTTAGCGTTAGAGCCAAATTTGGTAAAGGCTAATTGGTTTTAGGAAAGGCAGAGGAAACAGAGATCAAATTGCCAACATTCGCTGGATCATGGAAAAAGCAAGAGAGAGAGTTCCAGAAAAACATCTATTTATGCTCTATTGACTATGTCAAAGCCTTTGACTGTGTGGATCATGAGAAACTGTGGAAAATTCTGAAAGAGATGGGAATACCAGACCACGTGATCTGCCTCTTGAGAAACCTATATGCAGGTAAGGAAGCAACAGTTAGAACTGGACATGGAACAACAGTCTGCTTCCAAATAGGAAAGAACTGGACATGGAACAACAGTCTGCTTCCAAATAGGAAAAGGAGTACCTCAAGGCTGTATATTGTCACCCTGCTTATTTAACTTGTATGCAGAGTACATCATGAGAAACCTTGGGCTGGAAGAAACACAAGCTGGAATCTTGAACACAAGATTGCCAGGAGAAATATCAATAACCTCAGATATGCAAATGACACCACCCTTATGGCAGAAAGTGAAGAGGAAATAAAAAGCCTCTTGATGAAAGTGAAAGAGGAGAGTGAAAAAGTTGGCTTAAAGCTAAACATTCAGAAAACGAAGATCGTGGCATCTGGTCCCATCACTTCATGGGAAATAGATGGGGAAACAGTGGAAACAGTGTCAGACTTTATTTTTGGGGGCTCCAAAATCACTGCAGATGGTGATTGCAGCCATGAAATTAAAAATGCTTACTCCTTGGAAGGAAAGTTATGACCAACCTAGATAGCATATTAAAAAGCAGAGATATTACTTTACCAACAAAGGTCCATCTAGTCAAGGCTATGGTTTTTCCAGTAGTCATGTACAGATGAGAGAGTTGGACTGTGAAGAAAGCTGAGCACCGAAGAATTGATGCTTTTGAACTGTGGTGTTGGAGAAGACTCCTGAGAGTCCCTTGGACTGCAAGGAGATCCAACCAGTCCATCCTAAAGGAGACCAGTCCTGGGTGTTCATTGGAAGCACTGATGCTGAGGCTGAAATTCCAATACTTTGGCCACCTCATGTGAAGCCTTGACTCATTGGAAAAGACCCTGATGCTGGGAGGGATTGGGGACAGCAGGAGAAGGGAACGACAGAAGATGAGATGGCTGGATAGCATCACCAACTCAATGGACAAGAGTTTGTGTAAACTCCGGGAGTTGGTGATGGACAGGGAGCCCTGGCGTGCTGGGATTCATGGGGTTGCAAGGAGTCAGACACGACTGAGTGACTGAACTGAACTGAATGGAGGGATTTCCTGATGGCTCAGATGGTAAAGAGTCTGCCTGCAGTGCCAAAGACCTGGTTTCAATCCCCAGGTTGGTAAGATCCCTTGGAAAAGGAAATGGCAACCCACTCCAGTATTCTTGGCTGGAAAATTATACGGACAGAGGAGCCTGTGGGGGCAACAGTCCATGGGGTCGCAAAGAGTTGGACACAACTTAGTGACTAAACAACAGAGAAAGTCTTATGATCTAAGAGTATACAAATTCATGTCAAGACAAGCCAATGGAGCAAATGGTCATGCCTTCTCAGGTAAGTCTGTCTCTGTCTAACACAGCTCTTTTGGTCATTGTTGCTTACTCTCACTTCAACGAGGCTAGCATCTCTCTCATTTTGGTAGTATGTACTGAGCACTTACTAATCACTCTTGAGTGATTATTAGTTCAATCAAATAGCCTACAAGTTAGTCCCAATGTTCTTGACTCAGATTTTTGACTCTCAGGGCTTGAGGGTCCAAGTGGCCTAGTTCATTAAGCAGGCTGCCTTCCTAAGGCTTTGAGATCCATTATTTAAAAAGTGTTATTGTTAGCAGTAATAACCAAATTTATTCTGAGACTTGATATAATTCAATTAAACAAGGGTATTGCAGTTAGCAAATTGAAAGAAATTCTTTTTTTAAATCGTTGTTAGCCAATTAGTATAATTGGGCTTAATTTTATGTTGAGCCCCTTATTCTGTAGATGAAATCCATTGAAATTTTTTCCTCTTATATTAAGGCAGGCACAACAACAAGCTATTCAACTTTCAGACCATACCTTGCCATCTGCTTAGTTCAAATGGTCGTGTGAATTCATCTCTTGTTAGGTTTTATTAAGCTGGCACCAACATACCATTTTAA
The DNA here is from genome assembly GCF_001704415.2 of Capra hircus. Lineage (NCBI taxonomy): Eukaryota > Metazoa > Chordata > Mammalia > Artiodactyla > Bovidae > Capra > Capra hircus. The sequence continues at coordinate 96,870,627 of NC_030809.1, forward strand.
CCTCTAAACACAGGAAAAGCAACAAACAGGTGAAGATCAACAAACACTGCAGGAAGATTTTAAATAACTAATCAGATGGAAGAAATGTCTAAAAAGAGCAGGCAGGAAAATGGAATGCCAACTGTTGTAGCCACAAGCTTGAGAAGGTGGGAATAGATGGCTGCCTGCCAAGGAAACCTCAGGCCCTGGAAATCTGATGTGTTATTACAAATAGAGGCAGTGGCTCAGGCACGCTTGTGTGCATATACACACACACTCTCTCACTCTCTCATCGGAAAGCAACAGCAAATTTTAAACAGGGACCTGTGAAAACCTTCAGGGTTTTGCTGCAGAACTTGTACACCCTAGATTTAAGCTGAAGAGAAAGCTTTATTAAGAATGTTCAGTAAGAATGGATTTAAGACTCAGAAAGATTAGGGTGAAAATCCTGAGTTCCTCACTAAAAGTACTTGCCTTACTTAAGTACTTTAAACCTTTTAAAATTTCTACTTTCTCAATTTTAAAACAGGAATCAAAACCAGCCCCTCCTTATATCCCAGTTGTTGCGGAGAATGAACAAAGGACTGTAGGAAGCACTTCTCACATTCTGGCAAATGCCCGTTAACATGATGCCTTCCATAGTTTTTATTGTGTCCATTTCCAATCTTGTCCCCCTTGTCCTTTAACATAATGACACTTTCATTTGGCTCGCCCTGCCTTTCAAACACTCCTCTAGTTTCTCCTTCCTGGCAATGCAAGCCTCCATATAATTCAGATACCTCTGTTCCCAAATAAGAAAAGTTTTTGGTCTTTTCCCCCTTAAACTGTATTTCTTTCTTCTTCTAAAAGCCATCTCACTTTCTCTGTGTTCACCTTTTGGCCAATTTCAATCCTTAACTAAATTCCAAGTAATCTCTTTCACTGAACTCCTCTACTGGGCACTTATTTAGCACTCTCAGAATTTCTATAACATTTAAGAAATTCATCAGAAGATATGTTATTGGTCAATAAACCAATTTTTATTTTTAAATGTATACCCTCCATGATTTGTATTTTTAGTACTCAAGATTTAGACCTCTCCATAGTTTTAACTTTATCAGGACACAAACTGAAATCCTCTTAGATATGCTACAAATGCTTTCCCTCATTCACCGGCAGTTTAGTGAAACTTGTAGTTTATTGGACATCACAAATAGTCCAATTTCTACATTTTCTTTTTCACAATTTCATAATTTGTGGCCCTAGTGGTGAAGAGCATGCCTGCCAATGCAGGAGACAAGAGATGTGGGTTCGCTCTCTGGGTCGGTAAGAACCCCTGGAGGAGGAAATGTCAACCCACTCCAGTATTCTTGCCTGAAGAATCCCCAGGGACAAAGGAGCCTGGCAGGCTACAGTCCACCAGGTTGCAAAGAGTTGGACAGGACTGAAGCCACTTAACACACTCATACACTAAACAGTGGAGAAAAATGAGAAATATCTTTGCAAATGACTTTCCAATGATAAACTTCCACAGAAACATATGTTTATAATAAAGTTGTCAATTATGCTAATATAAGATGTAAAGTAAGTACTTAATCATTCAGCAAATATTTTTGTGCCCCTGCTCTTTGCCAGACACTACTTTGAGCTCTAAAAATAGAACTGTGAACTAGAGTGGTAAGGTCTTATAAGTTAATTAATGAATAATTAATATATTTCAAGAGAGTGGTAAATGCAAAAGAACAAGACGTACTCTAGAATGATTGGTAATGCGGGGGTTAGATGGAATTATCAGGGAATTATCAGGGTAGAGATGACCCTTGAGTTGTCTTGTATAAAAGAAGGGTACATTCCAGAAAGAAATATTAGTATGTGTGAGGATTGTGCGGTGAAGTTAAGCTTATATGCTCAAGAAAGGCAGCTGAGAGCATGGTATAAGAAAAATATATCAGGAGATCACATAGGACTTCATAAGCTTTTTTAAGGGAAAGGAAACCATTAAGTGGAGAAAGAAATGGCAACCCACTCCAGTATTCTTGCCTGGGAAATCCCTTGGACAGAAGATCCTGGCAGGCTACAGTCCAAGGGGTTGCAAAGAGTCGGACACAACTTAGTGACTAAATAACAGCAAGGCATTGAAGGGTTTTAAGAAGAAAATTTATATGATCTGATACAAAATTTTCAAAGATCTCTTTGGGCTCCACTGGAAAAAATTAGAGGACAATGATAAAAAATCAGGGAGATCATTTAATAGGCTATTGCAGTAGTTCAGGTGATAGATTACAGCAGTGTGGGCAGGATTATAACAGTAAAATTGCTGAAAAATATCTGAATATTGCAAGTTCTTGGGGTGTAATCAACAGCACTGTTGATGGATTGAATGTTGAGGAGGAAGGACATGTCATCTGAGCGATTCAATAAAGGGTAATCACTAACTAAGATGGGAAGATTGCATGAGGAAGAGGATTTAAGAAGAAAGGGATAATCAAAAGTTAATTTTGTGATTTTGTAGCCAGTTTTTCCTCCATTCATGTCTAGTAAATTTGTATCTTTTTTTTAAAATCTGATTCATCAATTTTTAAATTTTACCTATAGGTAATGAGCTTCTCATTTGTAAGCAAAAGTGTATTATAATCTTTTTCTGAGAAGTATTTATAGGTCACTCTGTTACCTCATTTTTCTTTTAGTGTTTTTCCTTCATTGTGACTTATTTCCTATATTCCTGGTTATCTTAAATTATGGGATGGAAATATATATATTGGTAGTTATAAGAGGCTTTGTTATTGATGTTCAGTTGCTAAGTTGGGTCTAACTCTTTGCCACCCTATGTACTGCAGCACACCAGACTTCCCTGTCCTTCACTATCTCCCAGAGTTTACTCATATTCATGTCCATGAAGTAGGTGATGCTAATTAACCATCTCATCCTCTATTGCCCTCTTCTCCTTTGCCTTCAATCTTTTAAGAAATTTAGGATGACTGCAACCACCTCCAGAGGGAATTTGTGATTCATTCTGCCAAGTTTCCAGAGGTAACAGTGATCCACAATCAATTTAAACTAAGTTCAAGACCAGAGGTTTTCCCCAGATAATCCAGTCAACTCAAAATCATGCTGAAATTTCATGTGAGAGTTTTTCCCTTCCTATTTTACCTTCTCTCCAAGAAATGAATGTCTTTGAGATCCCAAACCATTACTGAGAAACAATTCTCCTGTTAGGTTCTCAAATTTGGGGGGAGTCTAAGTTTTGATTACAGTTCTGCTCATCTTGCAACAGCTGCCATGCTCATTTACCTCTCCCGATTTCCATTTTATCTCTACATTTGACTTGATAATTCCTTGTTGTCTTCTGAGATTTTTGTTGCTTTTTAGATAACTAAAAATTATGTCTTCTCTACTTTTTTTTAGCTATCTGGGTGAGGGAAGGGAGAAAGATTGGGCCGAGTACCTAAACAATCATTATGTGAAAAAAAAGTGAAATGTTTCATTTTATGCGTGTAAGGGACTACATGCCTATTGTAAAACTAATGGAGATGTCGAATGGGAATGTGAATATATGAGTCTGAAGTTCTCAGAAGAGTCCAGAATTTGAAGATATCATTTAGGGAGACATTAGCATATGGAGGTCATTTAAAATCATGGGATCAAATAAGATCATTTAAAATGTGAATGTAAATAGAGAAGAAGTCAAAGGTCAAGAATCAAAGCCTCTGTAATACTGATGAGAATGAGAAAGAGAAGGTTAGCAAAGACTAAAAAGAAGTAGCCAATGGAACACGAGGTTAAACCGGGATATCACGGTGTATCTACATTTAAGAGAAGAAAATATTTCAAGAGGGGAAATATTGAATGTTCCTTAGAGACTGAGTAAATTAGAATAATGAAGAATCTATTAATTGTGACAATATGGAACTCACAGACAAAAACATTTTCAGGAAACAGTGTGACTAAAACCTTACTAGAGTATTCTGAGAAGATACTATAACAAGAAGAGGTGGAGACATTGAATGCTGACAACTCAATACTAATTCTCTGTAAAAGACAGAGGGGAAATGAGGCAGGAGATGTAGTAGAATTTATTTGTGTATTTATTTTTAAATATTTATGTAATTTACTCATTTTGCTGTACTGGGTCTTAGTGGCAGTGTGAGGGATCTTTAGTTGCGGCATGCAAACTTCTAGCTGCAACAGGTAGACTCTAGTTCTCTAACCAGGGATTGAACCCAGGGCCCTTGCACTGGAAGTGCAGAGTCTTAGTCACTGAACTATGACTTAGGTGAGGGGTATTTTTAAACAGACATGACTTTCCCTAAGACGTCCCTGCTGCGGGCTCACACGCGCCTGCACACCGGCGAGCGGCCCTTTGTCTGCAACTGGTTCTTCTGTGGCAAGAGGTTCACACGGAGCGGCGAGCTCCAGCGGCATGCCCGCACCCACACAGACAACAGAGTGTGCCCAGTGTCAGAAGCGCTTCATGAGGAGTGAGCACCTCACCAAGCATTACAAGACCCACCTGGTCACGAAGGACTTGTAAGGCCAACTGAGGCAGGAGGCCCCACAGATGCAGACCTGCCCGTGTCCTGCCTGGGCCTCTGGCAGAAAGGAGGCCCACGCTGTCACGGGCCCGCCTCAACCCCCGTTCCTGTTGTGCGACTGTCCCCACAGGAAAGGGCTCTGCTGCCCCCATATGCACCTCCTTCTGAAGCCCCTTGGCTCCGCCCTGGCCCTCCCCTCTCACCGCAAGCTCCTGGCCTGCCCAAACCATGGGCATTGGCCATGCCCAATGAGACGTTCTAAATCAGGACGAGTGGGAACCCTTATTTCCAAAGGAAAACCATGAATTTCACTCCGTCGAGGAGCAAAGTGAGCCCCCACCCCCCAGCACTGCCGGAGTCGCGTCGTGCCATGCCCCTCTCCCTCTCCTGCACCGCCCTGGCCCCCTCGGCCACTGCGGACGCCTGGACGCCTGGGGCCCTGCACCCAGGGCTCCAGGGCAGCCAGTCCGCCTCCACTCCACACGCCCCACCCCACCCCGACTCTCCTCCAGCACATTCCAACTTTCTATTTAAAAGTAAAGCTACCCACCCACTCCCTGAGTCCCCTCTTTTTCTGTGGAGAACGTTGCCTTATACTCTACTTGCGATGATGAACACCGTGTATTGTGTGTGTTTTAAAGAAGTTTATTTAATTGCTCCCTTCTTCCTGTCCTTGTTACTCACCTCCCCCATGCCTGCTTTTAGTTTAGGGTTTTTGGGGGGCAATGATGAGCATATGATTTTTTTTTCTTACTTTAGCAATTCTCTTTTCTAAATGGCACAGCATTTCAACTCAAATCTGGATTCAGATAAAACACCTTCCTGTCCTGAACCTCCTCCCTCTCCCCATCGTCTCGCCCACCCTGACCAGCCCAAGCCCTACTTGTGTACAGTGTGTATTGCATAATAGACAGTTGTGTCTACTACATGTTTAAAAACGTATTGCTTATTATTTTTGAGGCTTTTAAATTAAAACAAAAATCCAACTTTATTTTAGTTGTAACTGCTTGAGGTATGTTTTATGAATTAAGTGACAGATTTGTTATCCTTTATTAATGAGGTACTTTGTTGGTCAGCGCTGGGCTGACAAAAATTTATTCTTGCTAATAAATTTAGTGGCCTGAGGCAAAATCTGCAAAAAAAAAAAGAAAGAAAATGACATGATTGTTTTCTTATTAAACTGATCTGGTTGAAAGGGAGGAACTGGTGATGTCTGCAAGAGGAGGAATAGCTGCAAGTGTGAAGTCTTGGAATGGGCAAGAGGGGAGGGAAGCAGGAGTGCATGGCATTCAGAACATTTCTTCCATTACGATTAGGAAGGGAAGCAAAGCAAGTGAGTTAAATTCCACGTAGGTTGATACAGTTGATGTCAAGAATTTATGTTTTTATTGAATTTGTTGGTCTTCACAGAGGATTAGTTTTCCTTCCCACACATTTCTTATCTCTGATAAGAAATTGCATGTTGGAAAAGAACACAGAGAAACATGTTCAGAAGAGAGTGACTATGATTAGAAGAGGGTCTCAAAGTTGTGTTACAATAATGAGTACAGGAACTGGGTATATTCTGGAAAAATCTTTGGGAAGATATGCTTCAGAGAGCCCAAGTGTAGTCATGAGGCCAAGAGGGTAGTCTTTTGTGTGTGTGTGGCTCCAGAACATAGAACTGTGACCAGTGGATAGAATTTAGAAGGAAGTTGATTTCAATTCATAATGGAAATGAACTTTGTAATAACCAGAATGTCACAACTGTGAAGTTGTGACGTTTCTTTCATTGAAAGTGTTCCAAGAGCTGGCTGACCTCCAGGAGGACAGTGTGGTGATAATGCTTACACTAAAAGGAGAAATTATATTCGACACTTTGAATCTGTACCTGAAGTGAGTTCTGTGAATTCAATGACTGTTTCATCTTTTCAGATCTTTTCTCAGAGATGTTTTTCTTTCCTTATGTTTTGCTGTCAACTGAAGCATTGTAATATCTTTATTGTTTTTAATGAAGATTTTGAAAAAAATGTTGTGGGGGGATATAGGAAATATAACTCAGATTGTTTTTATGGTCATATTTTGCAAGCTTTACGGACAAAATATGTGGTATAATAGAATTCTTCTAGGTTTGTCAGAAAAACTAGAGGAATCACATACCCAATTTCCAGTTTCTCCTTCTCCTTTTAATGCTTTTGAACTTGAGTCTGTGCATAAGATGCTTCAATGGGGTTATTGCTTAATTAATTAGAGACAAGAGAAGAATAAAATTTTAAAGAGGGAATGGTAGATTACAGAGTCGGCTGTTCAGCAATGACATGAACTAATTTGACAATTGAAGGGTCAGTACCTGCAAAAGTAAGGACACTGCTTACAAGCATTAGCATCCAACTAGTAACAATGTGCACGCCAGGATAATGAACTTAAAACAATAGTAATTAGCAGGCTAAGACAAAGGATTAAAATTAAAAATGAATGGCACAGTGCTTTTTGCTTGCTTGTAAAACAGCATTAAGCCAACTTAATCCATTTTAATTCATTGTGAAACCTGCAGTGCAAATGAGATGGATTCAAGGGTCAGGTTCAGCTCCTGAGAAAGTGCGATACATTCACCTGTGACAATTCTTTCTGGAATGATAAAGTAAGGGAAGTCTCTTAAGAACTCTGAATGACTCCATAAGGTCCCCAGAGATCAGGTGTCAAAGTTGTCTATCAGACGCCTGAAAGGAAAAAAAGGGAAGCATTACTCAATGCTATTGTGAGACAGTTGTCATTGACTGATCAGGCCTTTGAAGCACGCTTTCACAGTCAATGAAACCACCTGAATAGATGAAAGCCAGACAGCTTCTGACAAACAAGAGTCTATGGAATATTCATTGTGCATCTGGGAGAGAAAGATTAATGTATTAGAAATTAAAATGGGACCAGAATGTATGATCTTGCTCTAACACTTGGCCAGACCTGTGTCACCCACTGCTAGTGCCTGAAGTCGACAGACAATTCTGCCAAGGTAACTGAGAATCATTAAGCCTCCTGCTATTGTGCATGGTGAATAATAAAACTTTCCTCCTATTCTTTGCCTGGAGCTGACAATGAATAATTCTGGAGCTATTTGCAATGTTAACAGCACCTATCTTACCCATCCAAGCCTTTACGATAAGGATGGAAATATGCATTTCAACAGTCTGTACAGATACTGATTCACAGGCATTTCAAAGGACACCTGTCACTCAACTGAAGGACCTGTCAGTCTCCAATGTATGATGGTGCCAAGAAAATGGCCAAAAAGATTATCTGTACTTTATTTCTCCCCTTTTTCAGATTAAAACACTGTTACATTTGCCATAGACTGACAAGTGATTTACACTGGCAACTGTAACATGTTTAAGACTAGACAAAAAGCTATTCTCTTAGGCAGGCGTATTCTTCCCAGGTTTACAACTGTATCAAATATAATATCACAAATGTGATCTAGACCATACAGAATGTCATTATGTTGGATATTAGAAACACTTAATCTGTTTGCTGACATAAAGGTGACATTGATAGAGTTGTATTTTTGACGTCAGTACCCAAGTAAATTTACTTTTAGGAAATTACAAGTAGGCCGGTGTCCTTAGAGTGTGACCCACTTGTATTGGACAACTTCATTAAAGTTATATGTGAGCAGTTGAAGATTTTTCTTTATCAGTATGCCATTGACAGTGCTCTTTAAAAATAGAACAACCTCCAAAATCAACAGAAATTTATGTCACTTATTCCAAAAGTTAAAATTCAACTACCAAAGAGACTCTGAATGTTTGTCCCCCTGGATGAAATTATAAACACTATATAAATTTCCAGAGATGTTCATAGTTTTATTCCCCTGAACAAACACTGTGACTCTCATTAGGATCCCATTTTTATTCTACCTCTTTCGACTGCAGTTAAATCAGTAATTAAATTAAATTTAAATTAATAAACATCAAAGAGGTCCACTTTCCTCACCCCTGCTGAAGTTCATGAGAGCTCTTCTTTCTTACCAGAGTGTCATGGGTCTCCTCTTTATTTCATGAAGGTAATGAGCCTTTTACACTCCCTGTTGACCACAAGGCAGTTCTTGGAAGATGTTTTAATGGTACTCATGTACAAAAGAAGGCTTGCATTTGGTACATTAAGCAACCGGGCTGTGGATTTTTTTGGCCTCTGGCTGTTGAGTTATCCCTCTCTTCCTGCTTGCAATGTAGTCCTTATAAATGGTAATTGGTTTTATTTTTTTTCCCCTTAAAATTAAGTCTTTGGCCTTTTTTCCAATGTCATTTCATAGGATATATTATAAACCAGGGAGCTGTTCTGTCAAGCATTTGTCCCAAACATCTCTAGCATCAAGGGCTACATTGAAGAAATTTAAAACCAAATGTATTGCTTTTCTGTAGATGATAGATGATAGATAGGTGATATAGATAGATAGATATGCGATCTTGATCTTAGAAACCTAAACATGATCTTCTAATCTGAATTTCCCAAAGTCATACAACTATTGTAAAGTTGCAAAAAGTTCATTAAAATCACCAATAGTGATATAACATAGTTAAAATATCAAAACAGTCTCTCATGAAACACTGTTATAGTAAAAGTGGATGAAGCAAAGAGATAAAACAAGAACTGCCTTGGGCAGAGAATACAATGCTGGCCTATAGCTAGATTCACAATACTGTGGGCTATAAACATTTTCATGAGGATTTGATAAACCTGCAATTTTCTCCTTATAGTGGCTTTTTTTTTAATTCAATCAAACTTTATGACCCAGTCATTGCAAATAATTTTTCCAGAATTAATTTCTGAAAAAGAGATTTTTGAAATCTCTAAATATTATCGTTGACCATGAATTGTTTGAAATGCTTTCTCCAGCATTTTGCCTGTAGAAAATTATGAAACAAAGATATCAGATCCCAGTAACACACCAAGCTCTTCTATGGCTTTGTAGAGCACTAAATGTGAGTCAGGGCTTCCCATGTGGCGCTAGTGTTAAAGAACCCACTTGCCAATGCAGGAGATATAAGAGACATGGGTTCAATCCCTGGGTTGGGAAGATCCCCTGGAGGAGATGGGCATGGCAATCCACTCCAGTATTCTTACCTGGAGAATCCCATAGGCAGAGGAGCCTGGCGGGCTACAGTCCATGAGGTAGCAAATAGTCTGAAGCGACTTAGCACGCACGCAGGATCTGAGTCAACTATGCATTCTCCAACCCACTCCAGTGTTCTTGCCTGGAGAATCCCTGGGACAGGGGAGCCTGGTGGGGGGCCGTCTATGGGGTCACACAGAGTCGGACACGATTGAAGCGACTTAGCAGCAGCAGCAGCATGCATTCTCCAAGGATTCTAATTTTAAGTAGTTTTCCTTCACACTGCTCTTTTCTTTTACCTAAAGGTCTGTGTTTTAATTTAAATTCTCAGTGTTTAATGAGTGAGAGTTCCTCTTTCCATCATACTAGTATCAATTTATGGAATACTCATTTATTTAATTTTCACAGTGTTCTATTATTATCCCCATTTTACAGTTGTGAAAACACTCCAAGTCCATGCACTTAGATTTAAGTGGAGTTTGTGGTAAAGAACCTGCCTACCAGTACAGGAGACCTAGAGACATAAAAGACACACGTTCGAACCCTGGGTTGGGAAGATCCCCTGGAGAAGGGCATGGCAACCCACTCCAATATTCTTGCCTAGAGAATTCCATGGACAGAGGAGCCTGTCAGGCTATAGTCCATAGGGTCACAAAGAGACGGACACAACTGAAGGCACTTAGCATGAAGCCAGTTTGACTCCAGAGGACTTGCTCTAAGCTATGAACCCAGACTTATTTGTGAGAGGTACCATTTTTTAGCATGATCTTACAGTTAGGAAGTCATTGGGTAAGTAAGTGTAGTCGCTCAGTTGTGTCCGACTCTTTGCATCCCCATGGACCGTGGCCTATCTGATTCCTCCATCCATGGGATTTTCCAGGCAAGAGTGCTGGAGTGGATTGCCATTTCCTTCTGCAGGGGATCTTCCCCAGCCAGGAATCGAACCCAGGTCTCCGGCATTGCAGGCAGACGCTTTACCGTCTGAGCCACCAGGGAAGCAAGGCATTAGGCAACATGATACATAAAAGTTATCATACCTTTGACTATTATCTCCTTGAGAAATAAGCTTAACCTTCTTATAATATTTAATTACATAATTTACATTCTCTAATTAGTGGATATGTAAACAATAATAAGGAGAATGCAATGGCACCCCACTCCAGTACACTTGCCTGGAAAATCCCATGGACGGAGGAGCCTGGTAGGCTGCAGTCCATGGGATCGTGAAGAATCAGACACGACTGAACGACTTCATTTTCACTTTTTACATTCATGCACTGGAGAAGGAAATGGCAACCCATGCCAGTGTTCTTGCCTGGAGAATCCCAGGGACGGTGGAGCCTGGTGGGCTGCCGTCTATGGGGTCGCACAGAGTCGGACACGACTGAAGCGACTTAGCAGCAGAAGCAGCAAACAAGAATAAAGCTAGGTCAGTTTAATAATTTCCATCAAAATGTTTATTAAAATGATATCAACAAAGGGAGAAAAAATATTTATTTTCTCAACCCTGTGTGTTACTTCATTACCATTGTTTACTGGACTTTGCATTTTCCTTAATAAAGCCTATTTCTACTATCTCCCATGGACAACTGGTCTAACATTCAGAGCTGGCTGACATTGTATTTATAGTGTTTAATCACTAGAGCACAACAGAATAATATAATTTGTGTCCCCTAAAATATAGATCAATCCAATATCAATTCAAGTAAGGAAATAATATCAAGATTACAAAGTATCTCAGATTTTCTAACTGATTGAAAGCAAAATCTCTATGTCTAGACAAAGCTTGAATATATTGGATGCTGCTATCCTGGGCAGTGTTTCCCAAAATGTGACACAATCGGAAGTGGTGGCAATATAGGTGATTTTAGGGATAGATTTATTTTAATAGCTATGCATATATCTTAATGTATTAGGAAAAGCATAACCCACATATCAAACCTACAGCTTTATACATAGTTTTTCTTTAAGCGTCATGATAATCCTGTTTACACAGACCAAGGAATTACCAATACCTTCCAGTATCAACTGTTCAGAAATACTGTTCATATAGATGATTCCAGTTGCTGGCATCTTCAATTTATGTATTTGTTCCTGTATTTTTTCAATTCATACCTCAAAACTTAGAAAATAAAATCAATTTGTCACATATATGATAAAATATTGAGTTACTTTAGATGTACATGAATAGTTAGAAGTAATTGGTCAAAGGGTTTGATTTATGAATCCTTTTAGGTTCAAGTCAATTGGGTTCTCAACTTTTTTTTTCTCAATTTCCTGAGGAGAAGAAAAAGAATCTAAGGTTTTACATTAAGAAGTCACTATTTGACTATACATAATATGAGAAAAACTTCACAGCTTTCCAAATAAAACTTCTAAACTGAAAAATTATATGTCTGCCCAGAACAGATATGTGAATATGTCTTTCACATCTGTATGTTTATTTAAACAATAAAAATTATTCTTGTAGTGCATACATCTTTTATCACTACTCCTTTAAAAGACCACATGTAGATCTATAAGGATTCATGGAGCTATTAGGTGCTGGATTTTCTCAAGTCAGATCTAGTTAAGAATTTAAATAACAACTCACTGAGAATGTACTCCTACATTCAACAAATATTTATTGCCTACCTGTCAAAAACAGTTTTTGGCTCAGTTGATTAGGCAGTGAATACAAAATCCCTGGCCTCCAGGAACTTAGATTGAGAATACAGGCAGGATAGGGGACAAATAAATAAGATTCTACAGGGCTTTATAAACCACTATAAGACTGTGACTTACACTATAAGTGGACTAGGCATTTGGGAAAAATGATATGATCTCATGTCTTAAAAGAATAACATGGATTTCTATATGGAAAATCAGTGGTTGGGTTCTAGAGTCAAAATTATAAGCCAGGAGACCAGTTAGGACACTGTAACAGTAGTCTGTCCATAGGAGACCTGATGAGAACTTAGAACATGATAAGTTGGATTCTGCATCTATTATTTCTAAGTAAAGGCTCAAACAAATTTCTGGTTTATTGGATATGAAGTATGGAGGAGAGAGAGTGAGAGATGAACACTGATGCCAAGATTGGAAATATGATGACTATTATGAGGACATGTTGAAATAATTGATAAAAGATGTTTGCTCATATTTTTCAAAACCAAATGGTGAAATTGAGTGAATAAGAAATGCTTGCTTGTACCAGTCCATGAACAGGACAATTTCAAAAGAACAAGTTTGGGATATTGCTTCATATGGTTTCTTGGAATAGGAATATATTACAAAATAATCTCATAGCCATATGATTAGTATTAGTTCTAAGCACCTAAATCTATCAGAGGAGTTAGATGAAATACCTTGCTCTTTCTCAGTAGATACACGTGAGGTGAAATTTTTATTCCTGATGAGGGCATCAAAACAAAAAATGCAACTATCTTTCTGATATGAAACCCAGTTTTTTCTTTCCACGAGGTATCATGTTGTTTTTATTGTTGTTTGGTCACTAAGTCATGTCTGACTGTTTATGACTCCATGGACTGTAGCATGCTAGGCTCCTCTGTCCTCCAATATCTCCCAGAGTTTACTCAAATTCATGTCCACTGAGTTGGTGGCCGCTCAACCATCTCATCCTCTGTCGCCCCTTTCTCCTCCTGCCCTTAAACTTTCCCAGCATCGGGGTCTTTTCCAATGAGTCAGCACTTCACAGCAGGTGGCCGAAGAATTGGAGCTTCAACTTCAGCATCAGTTCTTCCAATGAATATTTAGGGCTGATTTCCTTTAGGATGGACTGGTTCGATCTCCTTACAGTCCAAGGGACTCTCAAGGGTCTTGCCCAACACCAAAATTCAGAAGCATAAATTCTTTGGTGTTCAGACTTCTTTATGGTCCAACTTTCACATCTGTACATGACTACTAGAAAAACCATAGCTTTGACTGTACGGACCTTTGTCAGCAAAGTGATGTCTCTGCTTTTGAACACACTGTCTAGGTTTGTCATCGCTTTCTTTCCAAGAAGCAAGAGTCATTTATTTTTATCATGCCACCTAGTAAAACTTTATACCATTATACAATCAACAGTTTCATTATTTTAAATAACAAACTCACCTTTTTTCAATGAGAAGTAAGCTGATTCCCTGGTGTTTCAGATGGTAAAGAATCTGCCTGCAATGTGGGACACCTGGATTCAATCCCAGGGTTGGGAAGATCCCCTAGAGGAGGATATGGCAACCCACTCCAGTAATCTTGCCTGAAAAATCCCCATGGACAGAGGAGCCTGGCAGCCTACAGTCCTTTGGGTTGCAAAAAGACACGACTGAGCAACTGAACACACACACACAATTTCATTTTATATTTTAATTTTCAAATTAATTGTATTGTTTTGTATTGTATTTATTTTCATGGTTCCTTTGATTCATGACTTGTAACACTAGTTATCTGTCTTTTAGGCATTTAAATAGCATGACTGAATTGATTAAGGAAAATTGTTAAATAAGTATTTCAATAGGCGGTATGGGATATGGCAAAATTCACGAAGATTAGAGGATGAGATGGCTGGATGGCATCACTCACTCGAAGGACATGAGTTTTAGTGAACTCCGGGAGTTGGTGATGGACAGGGAGGCCTGGCGTGCTGCGATTCATGGGGTTGCAAAGAGTCGGACATGACTGAGTGACTGAACTGAACTGAACTGATTGAGGTTTAGAGAAATGTTAACATTTTCTGTGTTGCTTATCAGCAGGGTCATTCCTGAGGAAGTAGGGACATCTAATCTTCTTATGTATGTCTGTCATCTTGCTGACAGTTATCAGATATAAAACATGTATTTTCTATCCTAATGTGACATTGTTCTAGGCACTATACATACTAAGTTGAGTTGTAAGGATAATGTTCCTATCTATGAGAAATGCATAATTATATATATATAACGAATATATAATTTATTAAAGGAAAGTAGCAATAAATACAGGCTATCAAATAAATCACATATTTTGTCCTCCTGATTTCCAGAAATCCAAATCTTTTTTTTAAAGTGGGAGTCACATCTTCAAAATTCACCACCCTCATAAATGTTTCCTTCTTAAAAGAAATGCTACTCTATTTTATTGTAACTTGCACATAACTCTTTAATGTTTACATTCACAGGCCTTATTATAGAACCTAAATGCTACTTTCTTATTATTTTCTAATTAGTTATACATTTCTATTAAACTATAAGTTTTTCATGGATTGATTTTTTTCTTTCCCCAGCCTAGAAAAATAAATAAATATTGCTGTTTTATTCCTCCTTTTCTGGCATCCTCAGTTTCAATAACTATTCTTATAACCTTAATTATCACTTACAGCTTCAAAAACTTTCTCTTCTCAAATTTACAAGTTTAACATCAAACCTTCATGGTTTATTGCTTGTCCAGCATAGTACATGGTGGCACCAGTCACTTTCTGTATCCTCCAGGTACTATGCAGAATAGCAGTGCGGAGAAAAGGAGAGGATAACATCAGAACACAGCATCCCACTGGCCAAATGGTTAGGCGTGTACCTGGTCATGTCCAGTACCAGGAAAACGGAGCCCAGATAAATAGTATCATCTTGCTTAGAAAATGAAAGTCGACTTTAAATAAATAGAATAAGATAAGATAGATTCAAAGTTAGGACCACCTCTGGTTTTTTATTTAAGCCAGAAAGCACATTTCTCTAAAAATCAGTCTCAAAACCAGTCAGGGACTCAGAGTCATGCTGACGTTCTTGTCTCACTCCCCTTGTTATACTCTTTTGCACTGAAAATTAGCATCTAATCCTGTTTAGCTTTGTCTTTGATGTTTTCGGCTTTAATGATTTCCAACTCATAGACCATCGTATTCACTAGAGAATCCATCTGAAGTCCCCACCTTTTTCGATGACTGGAGAACAACAAATAGACTGACAACAAAAGCTGCTTAACTGCGTGCGAAACAGAGCAGCGTGAAAGACATCCTTTGTCCAAGGAAATTAGGTCTTGCAGAAATTTACCTGTTAATTTGGGCAGGGGGCAGGGGTGGATACAATGGCATAATCTTAGCAAAAGGACTTGAGGGCATCTGCATGTTTAAGCTGCTTATCCGCTCAGCTGTCTTGTCTTGTGGGCTGTCTTCAATATTTTGTGTGGGTATCAGGTATATTACACTCCTAAAAATAATTCCTCTGAAAAATTTCCCTTTAAATCTTTTTTTCAGTTCTTAAGGAGAAATGCTCCCTTTGAATCATTGCATTTAATATATTGCAACTTAAAATTAATTTAATAACATAAACGTTTAAAAGCTTGAATTATCAAGATAAATCCAGTTTAAGAGATTGTGAAATGTCTTTCTGCCTCCAAAGAAGCTGGGTGTTTATTTGGAAGTTAGCTTTTTAAAGGGAAGATTATAGTAGGTTTCAACAGAAAGTATAGAAAAGAAAAGATCCAGAAAAGATCAGTCTGGATGAGAGCTTCACTTAGAGACTTAAAAAACAGTGTGAAAATCTATGTAATGAAAATATCAGTTGTTGTGATCTAAAAGACATAAAAAATGGGCAATTTTCAACCACTTCTGAAACCCCCTCCCCCCATTGCTGCACCACCACCACCACCACCACATACACACACACAATGGGTGAAGTAGGGTCAGGAATTCAAAAGCAAGACCAACAATGCATTCACAATCAATATGTACAAACCTATTGAATGCCCTGTTTCTACGATTCTACACCATGTACCCATGTCTACTGCAGCCTGTATGTTTACCAAACTAAGAGCCCTAAACAGCACTGTGACTTGTCCATGACTATTTACAAGTGTTCAGCAATAAGCCTGCTGCTGCTGCTGCTGCAAAGTCGCTTCAGTCGTGTCCGACTCTGTGCAACCCCATAGACAGCAGCTCACCAGGCTGCCCCGGCCCTGGGATTCTCCAGGCAAGAACACTGGAGTGCGTTGCCGTTTCCTTCTCCAATGCATGAAAGTGAAAAGTGAAAGTGAAGTCGCTCAGTCGTGTCTGACTCTTAGCGACCCCATGGACTGCAGCCCACCAGGCTCCTCCATCCCTGGGATTTTCCAGGCAAGAGTACTGGAGTGGGGTGCCATTGCCTTCTCCCAGCAATAAGCCTGGCACACTGTAAATGTTCAAAAGGTGGGAACAAATGAGCAAGTGACGCGTAGGTGTATTGATGAGTGAAGTATTGTAGTAAAAAACAACAATTTTATGTTGCTTAATTTTCAGTGCCAGTTTTTCCCTAAACTTTTCTGGCCACAGAATCATTTGTTATAAATGCAAATTCCTGACCCAGATTTCATGAGTCAGAGTCTTCAGAGATTCCATATTTCAGACAGGAAACATCTATTTTCAATTAACCAGATGATTCTTGTTGAGTTCAGGAATACTTCACATTTTTCATGCAACTTCTCTTTGCTAGAACTTTTTAAATCTCAAATTGACTTATTACTCAATTTTCAGGAGGTCTACTTTCCTTGTCAGTTAAAATGACTGTTGGGTAAAGCTGGCATCCTAACTCCAAACTTACAATTGACTATTAAGTGAAATAAGATTAATATCTAACCTGAGCCTGAAGAGATTCTGCTTATCAAGGCAACTTTGGGGATTAGATGTTGGTCATATTGCTTTAAGGAATTTTTATACTAATAATTTAATTTTAGCTCTCTTTTGAAGCAAACAACACAAAAGTCTCTGGTTAGCAATATAATATATTCTTGTCAAACTGTGTTGTGTGAAACCTCTCTCCATCGTTACCCCAAAGTCTAAGATTTATGAATTTTAGGGATGAGGGTTTGTGTTTACATTACAAGGCTATGCCACTTATCTCAAGCTTGAATGTTTGACTATATTGTAGTGAACTAACACACCTATGTGAGAAGTTTTTAATGAAACTTTACTGTGGAGCTTTTTAATAAATTGAATTTAAAATATTTTTCATGGTCAATGAGAAAAAGGAGACATGCTATAAAACACTTGTTCAATAACACTGTGGAGCCAAGCCTTGCTTGTGCTGCTAAGGGGATGCAAACCCTGCTTTCAAGAGAAAGAAGACAGTTTATAAGCAAGAGGAAATTCCATATTGAGATGCCATACGGTGTTAAGTAAGATGTTATGTAGGCGCTCGCAACATCTACCATAGCATGATATTGATTATGCAATTGTCAGTGAGACTGAGAGGATGTATTACATTCAAAAAGTATACACAAAGCTTTAAGATGTTGTAACATTTACAGTGGTGTCCATAAATGACTCATATAAATTGTTATTTTCCAATTGCATGATATGAATAATTGGCAAGAGTGTTTCATAACATCTTTGTCTAACTAGTAAAATGTTGAAGTCACCAGTTCTCTCTTTAAGACCTTGGTGATCATACTAGTTCATGTTCATAAAATTACAAGTGAATGTGGAGTATGGTATCACAGGAATATAAAAAGCAGTCCATACACTTAGATCTTTTAAAATATTTCCTAAAGTTTCAAAGTGACAAAAAAATAAAAAGTATGACTTAAAACGATAAGGAAAATCATAAGGAAATAATTTGGAAAAGAGATTTGATGTGGCTATCTGAAGGAAAAGAAATGTTTACACCTATATACTTTCATTTTAAAATAGGAATTAGTGAAAATAAGCTAAGTAGTCTAGTGAAGAAGTTTCAAAAAAACCCCAATACAAATGTTAGTAAAACAGGAATAAGAAAATATATCCATTTACTTTATTGTTTTAAAATGTTATTTTATCCTTACAAGCTATACCCATGACAAATAAATCTGTAAATCAGACAAAGTTCAGTTCAGTTCAGTTCAGTCGCTCAGTGGTGTCAGACTCTTGTGACCCCATGGACTGCAGCACACCAGGCTTCCCTGTCCATCACCAACTCCCAGAACTTACTCAAACTCATGTCCATAGAGTTGGTGATGCCATCCAACCATTTCATCCTCTGTTGTCCCTTTTACTTCCTGCCTTCAGTCTTTCCCAGCATCAGGGTCTTTTCCAATGAGTCAGTTCTTGGCATCATGAGGCCAAAGTATTGGAATTTCAGCTTCAGCATCAGTCCTTCCAGTGAATATTTAGGACTGATTTCCTTTAAGATTAACTGGTTGGATCTCCTTACAGTCCAAGGGACTCAGACAAGGTTCTGAAAGTGTAATTTAAACACTAAAAATCTAAACACAGGGATAATAAAGGAATTTTAGTATGGAGGAGATTGAAATCATGGTGAAGATGTAACAAAAAGTCACAATACAATAACAGGCATACAAAGAAGCAAGAAAATATAATCCACAGGTGAAGAAAGGGGAAAAACAATCAACTGAAACAGACTCAGAAATTATATGGATAATAAAATTTATTGACAAGGACATCGAAACAATTTTATAACTATATTCCATATATCTGAGAAGAAAGTTTAAACATGTTAAGTAGACACATAGAATAATGTCATATCACATATTATAATAAAATAGCTTAAAGCCAGTGATAAAGAAACTATCATAAATAAAGTCAAAAAAGCCACAACCAAGAAAGACAGAAGCATGAATGACAGCAGACTTGTAATTAGAAACTCTGTAAGCAAAGAGGTCATGGAGTAACATCTTTAGAGTACTCAAAGGAAAAACTATCAATCTAGACTTCTAAATGTAGAATAAATACCTTTGAATTGAAAAGACTTTTGCAGACAGACAAAAAAGATGACAGTGTCATCAATGGACCTCTACTGCAAAATATGTTAAAGGAAATCCTTAGAGAAAAAGAAAAATTATACAGGATGAAGATACGGATCTGCAAAGGATGAAGAGCACAGATAACAACTGTGGATAAATACATGAGAGATTTCTATACAGTTTAAACTAAAAACTAACTGTTTAAAAAGCATAAAAACTGTATTTCTGGAGTTTGTAACATGTAATGAATGTATGATAACATCACCACAAAGGATTTGAGAAATAGAAGAATCTTGTAGTAAGTTTCCTATAACTACAAGTGAAGTGGTATATGATCACTTGAAGGCAGACTTTAATAAGTTAAAGATATATACTAGAAACCCCAAAACAATCACTAAGATAACAAAACAAAACTATAGGTAATAGGACAAAAAGGGATACAGGGAACTGCAAAAAAAACTCAATCCAACAGAAGACCAAAAAAAAAAAGAAAATGATGGCATAGCGTATGTGCTTACCAGATATGCTAAGTGGTTGATTTCTTATTTAAACTTCTGTGAGTTAGACTTACAGCCACAAGAACAAAAGGAAAATAAATATCAATGTTCTGTGATTTAACCCAATCATATCAGTAGTCTATATACTCCAATTGAAAGGCAGAGATTGTTTTATTGGATGAAAAAGTGAGACCCCACTATATGCTGCCTAGGAGAAATTCATTTCAAAAATAAATACAGAAATGAATTGAAAGGATGAAAAAAGACATAGCAAAACAACAATAATCAAAAGAAAATTGGAGTGAATATATTAATATCAGGTAAAGTAGATTCTAGAACAAAAGATATTGCTAAGGATAAAAAGGAGTATTTAATAGTAGTAATGTGATTAATTCTCTGGGAAGGTATAGTACATTTATGATTCTAGACATATTTTATCCATCTTTACAAATAAAACTTGTTTCCCTAAAACTACATGAACCTTAATAGCCTCATAGGGGCAACAATTGAAAGAAAATTAGGAAAACAAAATAAAACAGAATTTAATGGCCTAGCCAAAATTATTCACTCTCTAATCCCTGGAAGCTGTGAATGTGGTATCTTACATGGTGAATTCAGCTTCTGAAAGGTGATTAAGGATAAAGACCTTGAGATGGGGAAATTACTCTGGATTATATGGATGGGTCCTCCCACTCCAGTAGCTTGGTCTGGAGAATCCTATGGACAGAGAAGCCTCCTGGGCTATAGTCCATAGGGTCACAAAGAGTCAGACAGAACTCTAATGACTTAGCACGTATGCATGGGTGGGTCCAATTGTAAAACATGATTCTTTAGGAAGTGGGGGCTCTTTCCCAGCTGAGTCAGAGAACAATGTGATGGCAGATGAGTCAGAGAGATGAAGCACTGCTGGATTTAAAAATGCAGGAGGGGGATCACAAGCCAAGGGATGTGGGTGGCCTCTGGAAGCTGAAAAAGCCAGGATATCAGATTCTCCTCCAGAGCCTCCAGAAGAGAACACAGCCCTGACTTTAGACCACGGAGATTTGTGTTAGATTCCTGACCTAGAGAAATGTAAAATAGTAAATAAGTGTGTTTTTGATGCCTCTAGGTTTGTGGTAATTTCCTATGCCAGAAATGTAAAATTAATCCAGTGCCAATTACTAAGAATAACCTGATAAGGAGTATTAGAGTATGTTGAACAAAACCTTATATTTTAAACCTGTTCAACTGTAACATTTCTCACTGAACAACAGTTTTTAATTTTGTGGTTATTATATTTCTGATATAGTGATGTCTCTGATTTGCTTCAACTGTCTCTACCTAAATACCTGAAATGTCTTTCAGACAAAATGGGTAGAATCTAGGTGCTTGTTTATCCACCCAATTAGTTTACCTTATTATTTTATTCTACCATCAGAATAAATACTTGGAGTATGGTGCTGGACGACGTGGGTTCTTGCTTCTGTAATGGAAGTCATTCTGCAAATATACTTGGAGTGGCTTCAACACAGAGATCCACGGTCCACAACTTTAGAAAATGTACTCTTTCTGTTTTCAACTGTCTCTTTCGAGAACTATTAATAATTGGACCGCAAAGTTAAAGAGTTAGTACTTTTTTGTACCCTTAAATTGCTTGTTTCCATTCACTTTGTTTTTCCGTAGTACCTTAGTCCTTCCGGCTGCTGTAATAGAATACCATTGTAAGACTGTGTGTAAGACTGGGTAGCTTATAAACAGAAATTTATTGCTCACTGTCTTGGAAATTCAGTATCAAGCATCCAGCAGTTTGGTGTCTGATGAGAATCTGCTTCCTAGTTCTTAGATGGCCAGCTTATCACTGTGACCTCACATGGCAGAAGGGATGAGGGAGCTCTCTGCTGTCTTTTATAAGAGCACCAGTTCCATTCATAAGGGCTCCACATTCACAGCCGAATCATTCCTCAAAGGTTCTACCTCCAAATCATCACTTTGGGTGTTCGAATTTAATATATGCATTTTGGGGGCACACAGACATTCTGTCTGTGGCACATAATATAACTCAGAATCATATTTGTGAAAATGTCACAATATGATTAGGTAAATAAGGACTTTTTAAAAGGTTTTTTTTTTAAACTTTTGCTTTTTATGGTTGTCAATGATGTTATTCTTTATTGTGAGTGTTATATTCCTTTTAGTTTCTTATAGCCATAAACTGTGGAGAAGGCAATGGCACCCCACTCCAGCACTCTCGCCTGGAAAATCCCATGGACGGGAGAGCCTGGTAAGCTGCAGTCCATGGGGTCGCTAAGAGTCAGACACGACTGAGCGACTTCACTTTCACTTTTCACTTTCATGCATTGGAGAAGGAAATGGCAACCCACTCCAGTGATCTTGCCTGGAGAATCCCAGGGACGGGGGAGCCTGGTGGGCTGCCGTCTGTGGGGTTGCACAGAGTCGGACATGACTGAAGCGACTTAGTAGCAGCAGCAGCAGCGGCCATAAACTGAGTTAATTCAGTTGGCGTTTGCTCAAAAGTCTTTTTTGCTACAATGAGGGATTGTTTTGCAGACTTGCTTATCTCTGGCCTGTTTTATGTCCACTTGACATGAAGTGACAAACCATAGTGACAAAAAGGAAAAAAATAATAATAAGCTTTTTTTAAATGTATTTTGATATAGGGTGGTTCTGGTACTTCATTTAGATTTATAGCGTCATAAACAGCCCAAATGATGGCTGGTGTTCTGGAGACTACGAGATATTGAATTCTTATATAATTAGAATTAATCTCTAAACTATTTTCCTAGCATAATAATAGTTTAGTTACTAAGTCATGTTCAACTCTTGTGACCCCATGGACTGTAGCCCAGCAGGCTACCCTGTCCATCAGATTTTTCAAGCAAGAATACTGGAGTAGGTTGTTGTTTCCTTCTCCAGTGGATCTTCCCAACCCAAGGATTGAACCCATGTCTCGAACTCACATCTCCTGCCTTGCAGGTGGATTCCTAACCACTGAGCCATCAGGGAAGCCCAAACTACTTTCCTAATCTTAGTTTAAGAACATACGCATTTCAAAGAGATTGGCAGAAATTTGAGCACGTGTATAAATATAACTTTAAATATATAACACATTTTAAGGCAGTGTAGTTCAATTTATTTTCCAAAAAGTCTTTTAATTTAATTCATTTAAGATTATGTGTTTTTAATAAGTCTCAAAAATAGGAAATAGGAAAATAAATAAATAGGAAATAACTGAGTAAAAATATAAATAGATTAAAAAGGAGGTAAAAACTATCTAAACTTCAGTCCAATACAGTGAAATTCAGTTCAGATAAGTAAAAGCCTATAGTTCATTGAAACAATACTGTGTAATCATCAGGTATTTCATAAGGTACTTTATTTCTTATTTAATCTTCGCCGCATTTTCATGAGTCACACTTACAGCTATTTTAAAGATGTGTACACTGATATTGACTTTAAATACATTGTGTAAAATCATCTAGTAACAAACATTAGCTTTAGTGACATATTTATGTTTCTAAAATCTTTGTTCTGTCTTAACTCATTGTCCAATATGTGCAAAATAATATATTAGTGAAAAACATTAGTAGGATTAGGTTTCTGCTATGGAATTTAGAAACCAAAAGACAGTGCAATATAAAGTAAAATAGCATAAAAGTTAGTGCTCTCAAATTTGCAGTTAAAATTGGGTGATTCACATCACTCATTACCTTTCAACTGTGCTACATTCTACTCCTTTAGTAAAATTCTCTTTATTCATCACTCTCTTCTTGCTTTTCCAACATATGCTTCCAGATTATTTTACCTTGTTGCTCTTCTCACTTCGCATATCAACTGCTATTGCCCTTGATGTGAGGTGGCTGGGACTCTGCCTTCCCAGCTTCTCATCCCCAGCATCTGGCCAACACCTACCTGCTTGTTTGCTCTCCTCATCTCTGAAAGGCCATGGACATAGTCCACTGCTGCATGGGACTCACCCACCTCAAATACTATTTTTTTTCCAAACAGGAGCTGTACTTTTCCTTCATTTCTCCATCTACTCATCAGTTTAATAGAAATCGGGGTTTCTCTGAAAACCTTCTCCAAATGATACCTAATTGCCTGTTCTCCCATTCTACATATATAACACTACAAAAACTCCTCAATTATAATCTTAACAATAAATTCCATCTGTGAATGATTACAAGGAAATGACTCCAGTATGACCTTATCTTAATTAGTTTCAACTGCAATGACCCTATGTCTGAAAGTCACATTCTGAGGTTCTGGGGGTTATGACTTCAACATATATTTGGGGGGAGCACAATTCAACTCATAACACCAAGTTCTGGCTTTGTTGTTTTCCTCTATTGTATCTTTGATTTCCAATTCATTAATTCCCAAACTTACCTTTATTATTGTCTCTTGTCTTCTTCTTCCTTCAGGCTTCATTTACTGATCGTTTTCTAACTTCTTAAGATATGTATTTGGGAGAATTGTTTCAATCTCCCTTCTTGTGTAACATATGATCAAAAGTTATTATTGTTTCTCTAAACACAACCCACAAGTTCCAATTTATCATATTTAATTATCTAATATATATTCTAATTTCTATTGAAATTTCTTACTTTATTCATGTATTATTTAAAACTCAGTTAACTTCTATTGTGGGCTTCCCTAGTGGTTCAGACAGTAAAGAATCTGCCTGCAATGCAGGAGACCTGGGTTTGATCCCTGGGTCAGGAAGACACCCTGGAGAAGTGAATGGCTATCTACTCCAGTATTCTTGCCTGGAGAATTCCATGGACAGAGGAGCATGGTGGCTTCAGTCCATGGGATCACAAAGAGTTGGACATGACTGAGCAACTAACACTTTCACTTTCATTTTTATTATATTTAATTGAGTTTAATTTTTTCTCGATTACAATGCCCACATTATCAGTCAGACTTATTTAACACATGGGCTTACTCAGCATCAGGCATTACTAGTAATTAACAAAGGATTCAAGATAGAGTCATAAAAAATACCATAGCAATAATTCAGAGACCCCCAATTCACCAAACACAACTTCCTTGGACACCTTTTTTCAAACCAGGATGTCCTTTATATTTGGAATAACAAACACTAACATTTTGTGCTTAGTGAATTAGTTGGGGATGTTTAGTTTGGGGATCTCTCAACTTTTGTATCCCACTAGTCATATAGCCAGATGGAGTATGTGACTCATTTCCAGTTTTTAGGACAGTAGTCAGACACGACTGAAGTGACTTAGCAGCAGCAGTGGCTCATGTGTCCAAATTGTGCAGGTTTATTTATATACCAGGTATTTTCTGCTGCAAACATTTCTCAGACTAATAATCACACATAAGAAAATCTCTGAGAAATCCTCATTCAAAATCTAGATAGTAAATTCCATTAGTCAAAAATTATAAGGAATTTAATAAGCATCAAAAGTCAGCCTCCAGTTTTCTGACAAAAGAGGAATTAGTTACAGACCCACTCAATCCTTTTCTAGTCAATTTCACTGTGGTCAGATTACTTACTCTGAATTAAGTCAATCATTTGAACTTTGTTAAAAATCTGGCTCTGTGGCACAGCACATGATCAATCATGGCAAAGGTTCCCTGTGCTCTTGAATTTGTATTTTTTTCATTGTTGGGGGTAGAGTTGCATTAATATAATTAAGTGTATTTAGATGTGATCTGGCTTTTTTATGTCTTTACTCATTTATCTGTTTGTTCTGTCTGTTATTAGAAGACAGGTTAAAAAAAATCCTCTGTGGTTGTAGATTTATCTATAACTTCTATTAGCTCTGGCATTCTTGCTCAGTCTACTTTGAAGCTTACTTAGAGTCTAGAAATTTAGAATTATTTGACCTTATCGGATGGCTTCCTTTTTATCATTTTAAAAGTCCCTGCTGCTTTCTAGTGATGCTTTCTGTCTTCTCACCCTTACTTCTAAACTCTCTGTGTCCTTATATTAAAGTCACATAAGTTGTAAGCTGTATATAATTAGGCTTTGTTATTTTTATTATTAGTAATCTGTCCTGAAAAACTATTTTTAAATACTTAGACCAGTTATGTTTGATGTAGTTATGAATCTACTTGGGTTTCTAGTTACCATTTTAGTATTTGCTTTCTATTTAAACCATTAGATTTCCCACATTCAATTCCCTACAAAGAATATTTACACATGTGGTCCCAGGTGACTCAGTTAAAGAATCCACCTGCCAAAGCAGGAGATGTGTGTTCAATCCCTTGGTAGGGAAGATTCCCCTGGAAAAGGAAATGGCAACCCACTCCAGTAATTTTGCCTGGAAAATTCCATGGATAATGGGGCCTGGCAGGCTACAGTCCATGGGGTTGCAAAGAGTCAGACATGACTGAGCATGCCCAACATGTCTCCTTTAGTCTGAAATGCCCTTTCTCCTTTCCCTATTCACTCAGTTATCTCTCACGATGACTTCAGTAATTTCCTCATGGGAGAGCATCTGGCCCCCCTGTCTGGGTATGGATCTTCTTTGTAGTCATTCTTTTAGCATCTTGTTCTTTCCCTTCAGAGCACGTAACTCAGTTATTTTGTGTGACTATTTGATTATTGTTTGTTTCTGTTTCTAGACCGTTGCTTGAAGCTGGTAGAACTAATTCTTTTCTCATCATAAATAAATCCTTGGGGTACTAACAAGTTAATATGTATAGTCGAAAGCCAATTTTACCTTTCTCCGCAAAAGTTAAACCAACACAGACAGAACTTTAAGAAATGAATGGCACAGTTCCTCCGCATAAAACAACACCATCTCACTCAGGTGCTGCTATCGCATCAAGTCTAACTTGCCCTATCGTTGCTTGTATCAGACTCCCTCTTTATTGTAATGCTTTAAAGCTTCTTATGATGGTAGGCTCATTCCTATGGAAGAAAAACAGATTTCCAGAAACAATTCTATTTCTTTGACACCCACATGGAAGGAGAATAAGACGGACCAAGTGCTGGTTTATTTCAAATATTTTCCAGATTATTTGATGCAAATTCTTTTTCTACAATATTCCATTGTCATTTTTAAGTGAACTCGGCAAAGCTAAGGGCTCTGACTCATGAATGTTCACTTTCTTCCTGGATTAAGTAGGCAGTCGCAGGCAAAAATGCCTGATGACTCAAAGTTTCTATGAGTGTGCTCAAGTTTTTTCCCTTTTGGAAATCACTACGAGTACAAGTGGAAGAAATAATGATGTGCTATGTGCGCTTCCTGTAATTCCCATGCGAACAGTACTCTTCAGGACTTTTATCCTTTCAGAAACATTTTAGTTTACCAAGGTCCTCTAATCCATTCTCTTATTAAATGAAAATATTTCTCCCACGAATTAAAGAAAGTTTATAACAAATAATTCAAATTAATCAGGATAAATATTATGGAAATTAGATAATATGAAGTGAATAAACATGTTGCAAATTACCTGGAGCCTTGAAATGTCTTTGGGTTGAGTTACCATGTACTAGACTAAATATACTCTGTTGAGTTTGATGAAAATCCAAGGAAGAGTGCAGCCTTAGCATCAACAGATATGTTTCTCTGCTCAACAGATATATTCCTCTGCTTCCTAGAGTAAAAGAATGGATCTATTCCTGGCATTGAGACCTTAAGAAAAGTGAAAAATGGAAGTCACTGTCGTGTCTGACTCTTTGTAACCCCATGGACTATAGAGTCCCTGGAATTCTCCAGGCTAGAACATTGGAGTGAGTAGCCTTTTCCTTCTCTAAGGGATCTGCCCAGCCCAGGGATCAAACCCAGGTCTCCCACATTGCAGGCAGATTCTTTACCAGCTGAGCCACAGGGGAAGCCCAAGAACACTGGAGTGGGTAGCCTGTCTCTTCTCCAGCAGATCTTCCTGACCCAGGAATTGAACCGGGGTCTCCTGCATTGCAGGCATATTCTTTACCAACTGAGCTATAAGGGAAGGCCAAGAGCTTAAAAAAAGTCAGATAAATATTTTAAAAAGTCAAAAAATTTAATATCTAACTCCTCAAAGAAATCCCTTCTGCCTCTGGTTCCTTGGAAATAATGGCTGTTATCTTTAAACCACATAACCTTCACAGTGATGGATTTTTTTTTTTTCCACACTCTTCTCTGCCCCTCAGATGTCCAACAATTCAGTTTGGTTGAACTTGAACTATATACTGGGTTTATTTCTAGCCTATAAAGGTAACCACTGTGGACCTTCACATAGAAAATTTAAATCACACAATGCAGAATATGTAGGTGGACCAGAAGTATAACAGCCAGGTATTCATTTCACCAAAGCATAACAGAGGATACTGTGAAAACATTTAGTTCATATATTTATGAAAATGAATAATAAACAAAGAATTTAATTTCATAAAAGAGGAAAATTGTACCACAAATTTGTTTTAGCAATAATAAGGAAATTCTTAAACTGTTTAAAGAAAGTCTGGTCATTTTCAGACTTTTTAAAAAGAATTCTCCATTTCTATATATTCACACTTCTCAGAGAACTATGCCCTGAAGAAACTAATTTCATTTAGTACCACTATTTTTTCTTTTTAATGTTGAAGATATAGCAGATGCCCTGGCCTTTGGGGGTATATGTCCAATTAATAACCCAATAAATACTGGCCCTTCTCCTTTTCCCCCCAGGATAAAAGAATGTCCTGTTTTACTGGAATTTAACATGCCTGGAATTTTCTGAAAACTGCCTACATATTCCACCAATTCAGCCTTTTTGTCTTTATATTCTCAGCCAGTCAAGTTCTTCTAATCTTTAGTCTGTTCCTTAAAGGTGGCATAAACCCACTGCAAAACACCTTTTCCAGATTACAACTTGAATGCTGGGTCCTTTTGACCACAACTTGAGCATAGAGTCTAATCCACCAGAAAACAGATAAAAACAGACTATGATATTTAAAAAAAGGGTTACAGAGGCTTTGGGAGTTAGGACAGAATTAAATCCAGGGGTAAAAGCTTTTGACTGAATACTGGGTACCACAACTTCTAGAGTCTATAGGATTTGTCCAGACCAAAAGCAGTTACAGCCTACATTTCCTCTGCAGGACTGTTGTTACCATACTTTCATATACCAGGCTTCTTCCACTTTCCACCTTACTCTGGCACCTGGCAGGAGGAAAGTCAATAGTGTACCCCTTACCTTTTGTTTCAGCCAAACTTTGACTGTACTTCTTAATATATAATAATTTTGCCCCCAGGGTAACACATTTTGACATCAACATATTGAACACTTTACTCTTCATTATGAAGAAATCTCTGCCTTCCACCATGAACCAGGGTTTTGATTTTTCACATAACATAACACATAAGCTCACTGGTGGGAGAGACTGATTTTCCCTTCCAAAGAGAACTTAATTCTTCTCCAAGATATAAACTAGGGAAACCCACTTCTAGCCATGATAGAATAACTATGACAAGATTTGCCTTCCATATTAAAAAATTAGAAAGTCAAAGAAAATATACCAAAAAAAAAATGTTTTCAGAGATTGGACACTAATAGGATTCTGTGATAAGGGAAACAAACAAGATGATCTCTCATTCATAATTGGAACTTGAGACTGATGACATTTCCTCCAGTGCTAATAAGGTTCACATTCTGTAAAGAATGTTGAAAATTTTGAAGATTTTTTTCCATAATAAGGACACAATAGAAATGATAAAATGAAGGAATTATTAGTTGCAAGTGTATCAGCTCTTATTTACGAAGACAGAAATTACTCTAGAAATTTTAGGCAGAAGAGTGTTTGACAGAGAGAATTAGTGCCCGTGTCACAGTTGGAAGGACTGAGAAGGTGTTCGGAGAAAGCTACTGCTGTATTCTGGGAAAATAGGAAGTGAAAGAACTGGGAGGCATCCAGTTCTTTGTTGATCCATCTTCTGTTGACGACCCTGGCTATCTACAGCACCAAAATGGATGATTTTCAACAGGATGTTCAAAAGCTTTTACATTTGTCCACTGCTTTACAAGAGCAACAATGGTGCCTCATTCTCTTTCTGAATATCAAGCAAGGATCTTTCCTTGGTGGAGTTTAACCAGGACTCTGATGGAAGTAGGAGTTATTGGAAAGGCAGTTCCAAGTTTTCTGATTTCTGTAAATACAAGATAGTGGACACAATCTGACAAGGTAGGACATGCATATGGTAAGGCATTTTATTCATGCAACAAATATTTTCGAGTATGTATTTACAGTACACAAGGTACTACACTAGGCTGTGAGAGGACGCATGGATAAATTGATACCTGTCCTCAAAAAAATAAAAATTCAGAAGAAAAGATCAGACTTGTAGCAAATACCACAGTTGAGGGAAGTGTATGGCTAGTGTCAAATCTGTAATGTAAATAAAATTCTCAAACTAGAGAAAGCACTTATGGAGGTATGAATTTTATGCTGTTCAACTGGTTGTCAAGTATCTTATGTTAATAATTTTAGTAGTATCTGCATTGCAAGAAGCATTTACCATAAAGTAAATACATTTCCATTTAGTTAAGTATAATTTATTGTGAGATATATTTTGTAGGAACACTGAGCCACTGTTAGCCGTTGACTTGGAGATGAACTGTAACTTGGTGGAGCTTCCAGACTCCAGAATTCAGACCTCAGTTACGCACATGGAGAAAGCTCCCTTTATCAATTCACTCAGGGATTAGTAGGTTCCAGGGTCTGACTCACACTAAGCAACACAAAACAATCAAGTATACAAACCAGAACGCCAATGTTTTAATTTACCATGAGACTCATCCAACCAGATCACTGAGACTGGTTGTATAAGCAGGGAAGGCTTTTTGATAGGAAGGGTTAGTGCCCAACTAACTAGTTAGTGGTCAGTCCAGAGCAGGGCCAGCCACTCCTGGACCCAGCTGTGCACTTGCTGAGGCAGCAGATCTTTTCATGGCTAACATACCCACTGAATAAACAGAGAACCGCCCGAGACCCCAATTCTTTGCCTTAGAGCAGTGTATTGGACTACTGACAAATTCTTATTCAGAAATGTATTTTCTACTCCTACACCTAACATGGCATTTGTGTTCGTGATTACCATAGGCATACAATAATTTCTGGAGATTTTGTCTATTGCTCCTCAGTTTTATTTTTGATTGGCATCAGCCTAGTAAGTTTTTGGCAACACTGTAGACTTATTTACAAAATATCTCCTACTGTGGGTTAGCTCTACAGATGGCTTATTATATTAATTTCTGTTGATTCTTCTTAGTTATGATTTCAGAGGTTGATATTTCCAAGTGAAAGCATTAGTCGCTCAGTTTTGTCTAACTCTTTTTTGACCCCATGGGCAGCCCTCCAGGCTCCTCTGTCCATGGAATTCTCCAGGCAATGATACTGGCTTCCAAATGTTAGTGGTGTGCTTCATTCACTATTTGGAGGTATGGATACATTGACTACAGCTAATATAGACAGTTAATATTCATACCTACAACCATTTAAATAGCTTCTGAATATTTTCATATTATTGTTAATAAAGGTTATGAAATACTTCAAAGCCACTTTGTGCTGTTTTACAGATGGAACAAACACTGCTTTATAACAGTCATGCAGATGTCAAAACTGCTCTCATTACTCAGAGAAAAGTGATACCACATTGTAAAATGTTATTTTTATCTCGACAAAGGTTTAAAAACAATTTCATTCTGATCCCCAGCCACTCATTCTACTTAAACTCTTCTTTCATATGTAGTGATGTAGATTTCTATTTTAAGTTACTAACAGTTTGTGATTTCTGTCCCTTTCTCTATTTGCAATGATAATTGGCTAATTAGAGAGTTGATCATTCAGGAAAAAAAAAAAACACAAAAATCACAGCACTGTTGAGAAGCTGGCTTTGGATATGCAAATGTTCTTATGCATCAAAAGGGATAATTTTTAATGTTTTTCCCCCAAACTCAAGTGCTACTTCTTTCTCTTGTATTCACTTCTGAAAGGTCATCAATGACATTTTTTTTAAACACACCAAAAAATAAACTGTGATTAACTTGCTTTATGAACTTTGTCCTTTTATGTTTGTATACATTTCAAAAATGTGTCACTATCATTTATTTATGCATAAAATCTTGGCTCAACCAACTATGGCATTAACATTCAGTCTCATCTTTTTGTGATCATTAGCACATTGAATTTTTTAAGAATTAGAGAAT
The DNA here is from genome assembly GCF_001704415.2 of Capra hircus. NCBI lineage: Eukaryota > Metazoa > Chordata > Mammalia > Artiodactyla > Bovidae > Capra > Capra hircus. The sequence continues at coordinate 96,902,504 of NC_030809.1, forward strand.
TTCAGAAATTTTTATGGAAAAGGTACATTTACTCAAGGAATAGAGATTTAGAATATAATTTTTGCAAATGAAATAGAGGACTAAACAGAACCATGAATTTCTCTTGGCCCTTCTGGTGCTGTATAAAACATTTTTAATAAAGCAAGAAATAAAACAAACTGAAAGTCTTTGAAAGCAATCATTTTACAAAAAATTTCTTCTGTTTTTTTTTTCTTAATTTCCTCCAAGTAACTTTTGTATTTGAGCATCTATTACTCTTAAGGCAGTATCAGTTTATTTTAAACACTGGTCTATCATTTTGTTATGTGCTTATTATGTGCAGTTTATAGATATTATTTCATTTCACCCTTGAATAAGCTCCATTAATTACTAACAGCAATTTTACAGATGAGGAAAAAGAGGCATAGAAAATCTGAGTAATTTACTAAAGTCCTATTGATAACAAGTAGCCAAGCTAAGAAGCAAGCCTCTAGCTGGCTGACTGATCCAAAGTCTGTGTTCTTAATCCCTTTGCTATAATCAAGTACTATTGTGGATGAGTTACTGCAGTAGAAGACAAAAAGAAATATATATATAACAATATTTAGCTTAAGAAATGTACTCTCATTTTGGAAAGAACACCACTTCTCAGAGTTCAGCTTTTCTTGGAACAGACTGAGATGAATGTGAAATTGATTTCAGTGAGTGCTTGAAGCTATACGTCTCAGCTTTTTTTCTCTGTCTATAGGGAGCCCCTTCTATATAGAAGATCAAGTCACATGAACCAACCATCTCAGCTCTAGCTTTTTTGGATCATGATGAGCATCTCACCCATAGTATCCTACATAAAGCCTGGTTTATGGTCTGGAAGAAGTCTAGCCCAAAGCTTCATTTCATAAGGATGGTGATGGTGCTTGGGTTAGTCACATAGTCTAAGTTTGGTCGGACAAGTAGAGAGAGCGTATGTCAAGCAGAAGCCTAAGCAGGACTTGACAGAAGGGCAGAAGCTAAAAGTTAACTAGAGAGAAGCAGAAATAGAAAGTAACTAAGTCAAACAGAACACATTAACACATTTCTGCTGGCATAGGGTCTTTAATTACGACCTGGTAACTAAAGCTGCCTAGAGGGATAAGGACTATACAGAAGAGAGGGGGGCAAATTCAGGTGGCTAAGGAGAAAGCAAGTCCTGTGAGCTCTTGTCTACCTCCTTTTTAATTCTCCTGATGAATGTTACCATCTCATATGTCCAGCATGCTGGGTTCAGTCTTCAGCTCTAGTACCTACTAATTTTGTGTCTTAAGCAAATTGTCAACTCCTTTGAGACACTGTTTCCATCTATAAAATGGACAAGACCCATACTGTGTGATAGGACCTGGCAAATGGTAGACCCTCTAGAAACATGACGAGTTTACAAATTATTGAATTTACTTGACTAAACAAGCAATTGGTTTGTTTCGTTGGTTCCATGGTTCCAACTAAACCATGTTTAATTGGCTCAAATTGCTTGGTTCCATGGTGGCTCAGATGGTAAAGCATCTGCCTGCAATGCAGGAGACCCAGGTTTGATCCCTGGGTTAGGAAGATCCCCTGGAGAAGGAAATGGCACCCCACTCCAGTACTCTTGCCTGAAAAATCCCATGGACTACATGGGACTGGTGGACTACAGTCCTTGGGGTCGCAAAGAGTCAGACACGCAGCAACTTTACTCACAGACTAAACAAGCAATTCTGCATTAGGGCTCCTGTTCAACATGAGGCTCTGTCCCCACTAATTCTGCCCTGTTTTCTCCTCTCACATCTTCTCTCAGCTCTCCTTGTGATGAGAGCAGAGGCGACCTCAGTTCCACCACCTGTCAGCCTCTTGCACTTACATTCTACTGAAGACTATTCCCTTTTGAACGGATTATAAATAGAAGTATGCCAGTGGGCTGAACATGCTCCATATCTCTTTGTATTGGGGCTTCCCTGGTGGCCCAGACAGTGAAGAAGTCAGTCTCTGGATTGGGAAGACTCACTGGAGCGGGGAATGGCAACCACTCCAGTATTCTTGTCTGTAGAATCACATGGACAGGGGAGCCAGGTGGGCCACAGTCCATAGGCTTGCAAAGAGCTGCACATGACTGAGTGACTAACATTCTTTGTATTAAATTCCTAGTTATCCTTTAAACTTATTTTCAGAGAAGCCTTTCTCTTATTACTCCTCCTCAGACTTATTTCCTGGAGAAGGGAATGGATTGCCATTCCCTAACTAACACAACATGAACTTACTATGTTCACATTGTCCCTTATACCAAAATTCTTGGTGAGACTACCTTGTCACCCCATCAAGGTGGCAGTCTCTACAAGGGCAGAAAGAGTATATTACTTATTTTACAACTCTGAAACTAATGAGCACAGCACCTGGCACCTAGGAGTTATTCGATAAGTATTTGAATTGGAATGCAATGTGCTGAGCCATGCAGCAGTCTGCTGGAACAGAAGTGATCCCCAAATGGTAGGGGCAGGGAAATGCTTCAGCTGGATTTGCTGATTTCAGGCCTCCTGCCCTTCCTGGATGTGGGAGAATCACCTTTATTGTGCACGTGTGGCTCCTTCACCACAGCCCAGAAGTGTAGGTGCAGATACCAGCGTCAAACAGATTTGCACAAACAAGAACTCTTCAATTTGTCGTGAAAAGCTAGGATTCCAAGAAGGGAGGTGATAAGTTGAAAAATTAGGGGGAAATATGTTGTAAGAAGAAGCTGGCACACCCCTTCCCCACCTCCATATTAATGAAATGAAAAGGGTGGGGGAAGGAAATGTTATGCTGTACGTTGGCAGGAAAATTGTGCGTGTCCTGTGAGCAGATGAACATGGGACTGTGAACAGGAAGATGATTATTCCAACACATTATATTTCTCACTGGAAATATCATCCTGCAGGAAAAGTCCAATATCTCTACTTTTGGAGCACCTAACTTTCTACATAATCTTGGGCTTGGAGATAACAAGATCTATAATAACCTTAGAGGAAGGTTTTTAAAATTTAAAAATTTTAAAAATGTCCACCACATTTAAAAACAAGGTGGATAGATATTTACTACATTTGTGTGTTCAGTTCAACACTGACCTTCACTTACTAACCATCACCATTTGCAGGGAATTACCTGTCTTTTCCTTTCTCTCCAAGCAGCTAGTGAGAGTAATTCATTTTTACATAATCTCTGTTCAATGCAAACACTCCCTATTCCCTCCTGCTACGTCCTTCTCTAGTTATGTTTGATTGTCTCAGAGGTAGGAACTGAAGCAATCTAGACTAATCAGAATCTTTTTTCATAAATTGGGATTAAAAAAGAATGAAATAGTGCCATTTGTAGCAACGTGGATGGACCTAGAGATTGTCATCCTGAGTGAAGTGAGTCAGAAAGAAACAAATACCATATGACATCACTGATATGTGCAATCTAAAATATACAAATGAACTTATTTTTAAAAAAAGAAACAGACTCACAGAAAACAAATGTATGTTTACCAAATGGATAGAGGAGAGCAAGGATGGGGAGAGATAAATCAGGAGTTTGAGATTAACAGATATACACTATTATATATAAAATAAACTACAAGGACCTACTGTATAGCGCAGAGAACTATACTTAGTATCTTGTAATAACCTATAATGGAAAAGAATCTGAGAAAAAATATGTATGTGTATACATGTATATAACTGAATTACATTGCTGTACAACTGAAACTGGGCTTCCCAAGTGACGCTGGTGGTAAAAACCTGCCTGCCAATGCAGGAGGCATAAGAAATGTGGCTCTGTCCCTGGGTGGGGAAGATCCCCTGGAGGAGGGCATGGCACCCCACTCCAGTATGCTTGCCTGGAGAATCCCATGGACAGAGGAGGCTGGTGGGCTACAGTCCATAGGGTCACAAAGAGTCAGACATGATTGAAGCAACTTAGCAGCAGCAGCTGAATAAGAATGAAATAGTATAAAGTGAAGAGAAAGGTGGAGAGAGGAAACTATTTGAATCCTTCCAAATTTTTCATGAGGACTATTTGGTTTTTATTCCTTGCCTAATGAGACAGCCCCATATTCTTAAAAATCACTCCCTATCTCCCTCTTAAAGAGAGCTGAAAATATTTTCTGTTCAATAAAATCAATTAAATCTTAAATGGGGCTTCTCTGGTGGCTCAGATGGTAAAGAATCTGCCTGCAATGCAGGAGACCCAGGTTCCATTCCTAAGTCAGGAAGATCCCCTGGAAGAGGAAATGGCAACCCACTCCAGTATTCTTGCCTGAAAAATCCCATGGACAGAGGAAACTGGCGGGCTAAGAGTCGGACACAACTGAGCAACTAACACACTCAATGTTAAATATTTCAATTTCAGATCACATTAGTATCAGCTTGTCAGAGAATGATCCAAGCAGCCTCCTCTCATCTTGAAAACAGAACAGTTGCATGTTGATCCGAGACATAACCAAACTTAACATTAAATTCAAACCTGTAAAGATGACTTGAGCTGAACCATTAAAAAAATAAAAGTCAAAGGTAAGAGTTGCAAAGGTTTTTCAAACAAGAAATAATGTTTAATAAATCACTGAAGCAAAAACAAACAACAAAACAAATACCGTGCAGCAAGTAAAAGCAGTCACCTTCATCAATCAATAAAATGTTTTGCAGGTTATTTTTTTTCTTTTTATTTTGTTAAATTCCACAACAGTAGCTTAAAAAAAAAAATTTTGTTTTTAAATATCTGCTGTGCCGTGGCCTCCCTAGTTCTCACACTGGAGGGTGGTATTTTGAAAAAGGTAAGACACAGGTGTGCATCGTTTGAAATGGAATTCGTTAACAGGCTGTATTATTTTACTCAGCCTCCGTGGAACATCACAATGGACTGATAAGCTGTCACACTTCAGGCGGAGAGAGGCACGTCAACAAAAGTTGCCAAATGAAAAAGCTGTGGGGTTAGGAACATACACAGTATGCCCCAGGCTGGCTGATTTATCCAGCTGGACAGGGGAAAAGATGATCTTTTGTTAATATCAGTGCGTTTTAGATATGTGATAGAGAACCGAATGCAGTTACTAACCTCAGTAAATTACTTGGCAAGGGCTGGACCCTATTTTTCTTTGGGGGAAAAGAAAACGTACCTGTTCAATAAGATAATTTGTGGTTCCGGGTTTCTAATATACAATAATTCTGACCATTTAAAACATTTTTTGTAGGAGATATTTTATAGTTAGAGAAATAGTTTTTGACATTTTGGGGGGAAAAGAACAATGGGCCGTTTACAGGTCTACACAGCAGATTAATGAATCTAATTGAGTCTGTAGGGAAATGTTTCAGTTTAACTACTGGAACTAATTTATACATTCACTACATCGTAATAAGTCAATTTAAGTTTCTGGAAATAAAACTGGATATCCTGGGTATAGATTTGAACTATAAATTTCTGCAAGAAAGGAGTCTGTGTGTTCATTATACATTGTAAAATTACCATATGGACCTGTCAACACTTCTTAGCACAGCTTTGTAATAATGTCATTTAGTTTAACATTGTAATGTGCCAACTGAATTAATGTGTATGACACAAAGCATGCCTCCCTCCCAACCTCTGCTTCTGGGGAGCTGTGCAACTTTTAAAGATTTTTCTCAAGGCAAGAGCCTCCTGCATTTGCATAGAGAACTTCAGTACAAAGATTGAGTGTAATCACATTTACTGAAAGATGCTGAAAAGCAGGCTATATGCCTCAGATGCTTAAACTTCCCAGAAATATGTGACCCAGAAATACGGGAATAAATATTTACCTGAGAAACCTTACTTTGCAACCAATACTAATTTGCATCTAGATAGCAATAGCTTTCTTTATTAATTTTTTAACTGTGTCAAACTCTTAAGGAGAGTTGAGAAAACACTCTCACTTGGTGTTACTTTATTACTCAAAATGTTCTCAATCTGGAAATTTGTAACACAAATATAAAAATATCTTCCATCAGATATCACTAGCCCATGACATAGTATAACCCTGTGGAAAAATAGTCAAGCAAAATGGGAAATGGGAAAAAGAAATGCTCATATTTACCATGCGTGAGGTCATTTATGTGTGTAATCTGATTAGATTCTTATAACCCATTATGTAGATGAAGAAACCAAGACAGAGAAATTGGGTAGTTTCTCCAAGTTCCTTACATAGAAAATCTTGGATCTGAACACAGTTGTATCTAATGCCAGAACCAGAGTTCTTAATAAACATACTGTACTCTTTATTGCAGAATAATATTAATTACTAATTCTTACATAGAGGTGGCACTGTTCCGATTAATTAAACCATTTGAATCATTTATCCTCACAATAATCAAAGAAGCTAACTATTATTACTGTACCAATTTTAAGAATGAAGAAATTGAGATATAGAGTGTATAACTATGTCAAACTCACAGTGCTAGCTAAGAGACAGAGCAAGAATTTGAACTAAGGCAAACTGACTTTAGGATTTTGTTTTCTTTGCAACTGCCATATAGATACAGATTCCTCCATGGCATATCTTAGCAAAAGAGTAGATTTCATCTCTTACATTTGATCATAAGAGCTTCAAGGGTCGTCATCTTTATAAAACATTGGCTGTTACCATTCTTTAGGTTAAGGCGATGCATTTATAAAATTCATTTTCCCCTGGAAAATAGTACGCTGTCATATAAGCATTTATGAACACACTAGGAGAGACGAGTTGATCTGGTGAACTAGCTGCCATTATTTGTTGTTGTTTAGCCTCTAAGTTGTGTCTGACTCTGTGCCACCCCATGCATCGTAGCCTGCTGGGTTCCTCTGTGCATGGGATTTCCCAGGTGAGAATACTGAAGTGGGTTGCCATTTCTTACTCTGGGGATCGAACCCATATCTCCTATATCTCCTACACTGACGGGGTGATTCTTTACCACAGACGACTTGGTAAGCACATCTGCCATTACTCGGAGAGTTAAATATCAAGTGAAGAAACCTGTTTTAAATCTTTGATAAAGATAAAAGCTTCAGATGTTCGCAAGAGGAAAAAACCACACCAGCACTAACCTGAAAATAATTCCTGGAGAGTGAAACAGCAAAATAGTAATGCATTCTGATTGGTCTCTGTTTCTCTCCTTCTGAAACATCTGTGTCACTGGCTTTGAAAGAAAGAGAAGTATGAAAAGATTCAAAAATAACCACCTTTAACTGAAGCAAATATAATTCCTCAGACAGTTGAATTTCCCACATGACTCATGTTTAAAAATCACAAAACTAAGTGTGGGTCTAATAAATTATGTGAGTAATTTACTCAGGTTGGGAAATCAGGTCCGAAAGATGATTGATTTCCTACACTGGTCAGCAGTGGGGCATTGACCTCGATTCTTCATTCCTTTCCCTTCCCAGGCATTGGTATAATCCTGAGTTAGGCAATCCATGGTTAAAGAAGTGTTGACAATTATTTCACAAATTGAAGCAGTCCAGTCTGGAGCCTGCGGATTCCAAATTGGATGTTCTGGCCTTGGAATTAAGTTCCAAGAACATTATAAAATAATCACTTCATGGAGAAGTCCTGACTTGGTTCTATTAACAGTTTGATAATTATGAGAAAATTATAATATTAATGCTATACCGTTTAAATAGATTTGTATTCTCTTTTTCCAGGAGTTACACAGGAATGCATGTATATCTTTTGTCTTGTGATAATGATAAATGGAGAGAAATATAAAGGGTCATTCTCCTTCCCTTGATTACACTTGCATTTTTCCATCTAACTTTTCCTACTTCTACCTACCCCCTACCTTCAGTATACAACTAGATGAAACATAGATGAAATACACCTTTCCATTTAGATGAAATGTAATTTGTTCAAATTGTCCTTTACAAACTTAAACATTTCCTATCTAGTGTATGAGGCAATACATGGCTTTAAAATACTTAGCATTTGTACGATGCTGTTCATCTTCAATGCACTTTAGAAATATTAGCTAATTAATTAATTAGTTCCTGATTACAAGGGGGTTAGAAGTTCAAGGAGAAAATTGACAACATTTCTCCACCTTTGTAAAGAAAATCTTGCTTATATTAGAGAACATTATTTTTCCTTTTGAATAATATGTATTACCATAAATAGTGTTATACATGTCCTTCCTGGGACTAGGTATAATATAATAATCATTCAAAATGAAGAATAGTAGTAATAATACTAATATAAATACAGCAACATTTTGTAAGGTAGGTACTATTTGTTAGACTCTGTGCTCCTTAAGAGCAGGAACTGGGTCTTGTTCTTTGTGTTCTGACACCCAACAATCCCTGGCACAGAAAATATAAGTATATTAATTTATAGGTAGTGAAGTCTAATTTATAAGCTTTATTTTAGTGATAAGTGAGATGAGGATGAGAGTCAATGCAAAACAGAAATACTACATGTAAAAAGAAAAACGAGCAGCTCCACAGTGTGGTTAATTTCCTGATCATGTGGTTGTTATCTGTGCTCAGTCACATCTAATGCTTTGTGACCCCATGGACTGTAGCCTGCCAGGCTCCTCTGTCCACAGGATTTTCCAGGCAAGAATACTTGGCTGCCATTTCCTTCTCCAATACAATATTAAAGATGTCTCTAAGTTAGACTGTTTTCTATTAAAAGTAATTTCTAGAAAACTTTGCTCCCTATAAGTTATCATGTCTTCCACATCTTTACAGAAAAGCATTCTTCAACAGCTTATCAGGAAGAAAACAAATAAATAAAGGGAAAAAATCAAATATGAGCATAATCTGTGTGTAGACGATAGATTTACCTTTTGATGTCATTTTGTACAGAAAGTCATCTAATTCACTCAAACAAACCTCAAGTATATTGTCTTAGAAGAGTTACCCTAATACTGCAACAGTTGAATTAGTTGAGAGCGTAATCCCTCTTCATCCATATGATGCCAAACAGCTAGATATTTCAAATTGACCTTTTAGTTTTATGCATGAGTTCCTGATTTGAGGTAGACACAAAACTAGACTGTCCACACATATAAATAATACAATTTTTAAGGCAAATTAACATATTTGACAATAGAAATAAAATGATATATTTTTTAAATGTGAAGAAAGCTTCATAATTTTGTACACTAAATCATTGTCTAAGATTTACACTTCCTTTTCTGGACAGAAAATTCTGCTTCTTTTCTGTTCATTGAGCAAAAACAAACCAACAACTGATAATTTATGCTGACGTATAATAGCTAAAAAATGTGACCAAAATAATTGCAAGGGCAATCTAAAAATGTGGATTTGTGACTTTCTTATAGCATTATCGTATACATATACAATAGAAAAACAGGTGCTAAAGCCAGCAGTGCAGCAGTGGTTCTTAAGTTTTCTTTTTTCTTGGATATCTTCGAAACAGTGATACAATTTCTAAAATATTTCTTCAGAAGTAATATAAAAATTATACAGGCACAATATTTTGCACTTATTTCATGGAAGTATACACATTGAGAATCCAGTGCCTAGGCTTTATGCAACTGGTGTCCCACTGAACCATTGCCAAGAAGATAATCTCGGTGCCATTGACAGGAGCTGAGACATCCAGCGGAAAAGGTCTAGGTGAGTAGATTAGCTCATATCTGGGTGTGTTGAAAGTTTCAGATATCAGTAAACAATGATCCAAAATGTTCAGCGTATAACTAGAAAATCAGAAGCTAGAGAAAGAGAAGTTAGGGCTAAAAGTAGAAATTTTGATCATACACAGGGGTGATGACCAAAATCATGAGAATGAGTGAAATCTATAAGGGAGAAAATAAAGGATTAGGAAACAAAATACGGTTGAAAAGATGGTGAGATATCTACTTGTTTCGAGGGTGAGAAAGAACCCAGGAGAAGAAAACACAAAACCAGAGGTCAAAGATGTGGAAGAAAAGCCAGGAAAATTAGTTTCTTATCAAGAGAAATTCAGGCAGCAGGTAGTCAACAGTGTCCACAGTGTAAGAAAAGCAAATATTGAGAACAGAGTAAAGATCACTTGATTTGATGAATAGGAGATCTCCATTAAATTAGGAAATGTCAGTACTAGATTTTTAGGGATTAAAAAGAGAAGGGGAGAAAGATTAACACAGCAGAGAAGCCACCATATTGAGAAATTTTACAGTTAAGTACAGGAGAAAGAAAGGAAGACAATGTTTGGACAACAATATATATGATTTCAGGGCTGAACTTAGAGAACGTTATGGAGCAGCGAAATAGTGAGCAGGTTCCCCCAGCCTTCCCTTTTCCAATCTGATTGCTGTCTCCCATGTATTGTGCTTTTCTTGAGGCATCAGAAGTTACTGAGCTGGGTTGACTGGAGGATTTAGCAAAGTCAGTCACTCTCGTTTTAGACAGAGACTCGTCTTTTGTATTCATTGTATTGGGACTATGAATTGCTTTAAAAAATTAACCAAAAAAGAAAAAAGAAATTTTGTGATCCTTGACTTGTTCTAGCTGAACTAGAGGGACTTCCATAGCCGTCGGGCAGTTTCGCTCGATTGAAGGGTAAGTCTGTCAGATGTGGCGGACTGCTCTTGTTCGCAAGCTGAGGGAATGCTGGGAGATTCCCCTGTGGAGTCTTATATAAAGGACTAGTGAAGTTATTACAACCCTACCTCACTGAATTAGTTGAACAGGCTAATCCTCACAAATGGATAGGATTTATGATATGATTGTGAGATTTATATCCAATTGCATAAATCTGTGTATAGATGCAGGTTCAGATTTGTAGAAACTGAACATAACAGAAGAAGACATGGATATTTTCTTGCAGCAACGTTTATGGACATTTAAAATCATTGTTTAGTAAGTATTTCTCTCAGTAAAATAGCATGGTGAAATGGAGGAATTTGTTTCAATAAAATGTAAAGTCAAGCTATTATGTGACTAGCCCAACAGTAGAATGCCTTCGATATTTAAATCTGTGTCGAAGGAGTTACGTGTAAACTCTGGCCAAAGTCGCCACACGCTAAGTTGAAATGATAACATCTATGTATAAGCGAATAAAGTTTAGATTCTTACATTTAAAATATATACTCATGAGAATTACTAAAATTTTAAGTATTCTTTTTATTTAAATACGGAATTCCAAGTATCACAATGTTAAGTATGCACAGATTCACACTTAAAACAGAATTTCATTGGAAAAGATCCTGATGCTGGGAAAGATTGAAGGCAAAATGAGAAGGGGGCAGCAGAGAAAGAGATGGTTAGATAGCATCACTGGCTCAATGGACATGAATTTGAGCTAACTCTGGGAGATAGTGGAAGACAGAGGAGCCTGGTGTGCTACAGTCCATGAGGACACATGACTTAGCGACTGAATAACAGCAAAGTCTAACTCCAGCCTCAAGTTAGCAGACATGAAACTGGGCTCACGGGTGAGTCCTTGTCCTCAGTCCACAGTGTGAAAAACCTTGTGAGTATTTTGACCTTCAGAAGAAGAAAGTGAAAGTCAGAATCTGCTCAGTCTTGTCCAACTCTTTGAGACCCCATTGAGTATATAGTCCATGGAGTTCTCCAGGGCAGAATACTGAAGTGGGTAGCCTTTCCCTTCTCCAGGGGATCTTCCAAACCCAGGGATGGAACCCAGGTCTCTTGCATTGCAGGCAGATTCTTTACCAGCTGAGCCACAAGGGAAGCCCTTGACCTTCAGACCCAGAGTCAGTCTACTTTCTCCATATTACTCTCCTTCATCACTTCACAAATACCCTCTGTAAATGCCTCATATTTTGGTTTGGTGTATTATGCCAATGTACATTCCCTTCTCCTGTACCTAAAGTGATTTAAGGATAGTTTCCAATATTCCCCCAGACATAGGAGATAGGCAAAATACATACGGGTCCAATGTTAGGGTGTTACTCCAGCCTTTTTTCTTGAGATGATTCTCTTCCCAGCTGGAAATGACATGTAGATGTTTTGAAACGTGATTGGTTTCAAAAATCAATATTTTGAAGAAAAGAACTGATTTTTTTGTAATATCTCTGTCTTGGTCCCATTTCTGTTGGATCCATAAAAGAGACAACATCACATGAATTTATATGCACTGAGCTTTGAGGGTGGTACAAACACTCTAGTCTGAAACATTATCAATAATACTGTCATCTGCACACAAAGCTTCTGGCAGACTATGTATCCAGTGGATCATTCTAGCAGTGGTGTTGTCTCCTTCAGGCATCTTTTCAGAAGCCTGTGCAAGGTGTTGTTGAGGAGCTAGAGTCAGAGGGAACAACCAGAGCTCATCATTCACACTCAGTCTAAATGAAGAGGTCTTAGATAAGGCTCACTTCATCCTTGATTTTAACCCAGGAGTAACTATTCAAATAAACTGTTCTATTTATTAAAGTTCTCATTTGTCTTTCCCAAGTTAGGAGTTCTGCTTTATTGACTATACCAAGGCCTTTGACTGTGTGGATCACAATAAACTGTGGAAAATTCTGAAAGAGATGGGAATAACAGACCACCTGACCTACCTCTTGAGAAACCTATATGCAGGTCAGGAAGCAACAGTTAGAACTGGACATGGAACAACAGACTGGTTCCAAATAGGAAAAGGAGTACGTCAAGGCTGTATATTGCCAGCCTGCTTATTTAACTTCTATGCAGAGTACATCGTGAGAAAAGCTGGACTGGAAGAAACACAAGCTGGAATCAAGATTGCCAGGAGAAATATCAATAACCTCAGATATGCAGATGACACCACCCTTATGGCAGAAAGTGAAGAGGAACTAAAAAGCCTCTTGATGAAAGTGAAAGAGGAGAGTGAAAAAGTTGGCTTAAAGCTCAACATTCAGAAAATGAAGATCGTGGCATCTGGTCCCTTAACTTCATGGGAAATAGATGGGAAATAGTGGAACAGTGTCAGACTTTATTTTGGGGGGCTCCAAAATCACTGCAGATGGTGACTGCAGCCATGAAATTAAAAGACACTTACTCCTTGGAAGGAGAGCTATGACCAACCTAGATAGTATATTCAAAAGCAGAGACATTACTTTGCCAGCAAAGGTCCGTCTAGTCAAGGCTATGGTTTTTCCTGTGGTCATGTATGGCTATCAGAGTTGGATGAAGAAAGCTAAGTGCTGAAGAATTGATGTTTTTGAACTGTGGTGTTGGAAAAGACTCTTGAGAGTTCCTTGAACTGCAAGGAGATCCATCCAGTCCATTCTAGAGGAGATCATTCCTGGGTGTCCTTTGGAAGGAGTGATGCTAAAGCTGAAACTCCAGTACTTTGGCCACCTCATGCAAAGAGTTGACTCATTGGAAAAGACTCTGATGCTGGGAGGGATTGTGGGCAGGAGGAGAAGGGGACGACTGAGGATGAGATGGTTGGATGGCATCACCGACTCGATGGATGTGAGTTTGAGTGAACTCCGGGAGTTGGTGATGGACAGGGAGGCCGGGTGTCCTGCAATTCATGGGGTCTCAAGGAGTTGGACACGACTGAGCGACTGAACTGAACTGAACTGAAGTAAGGAGTAAGAATCTATTGCTGTAGAAGATGTCTGAGATCTCCCCTGAGGGGAAGTTTTATACTATATTAGTCTAATACAGTAGCGCCCTTTATGGTTCCAGAGTACTTTGAAATATAGTACCTCATTGAAATTATATCTGTTTGGGAATTATAAAAAATAACACTCAAATGGAAATTTTTTTCAAGATCATGAATCTAATTAATGTTCTTTTGTTATCTTTGTTCTTAACTGTTATTTTCATTTTTAAAGCTCCAAATACTATGCTATTGCTGACAGTTTTTAGCCTGCATGTAGAATATAGTGTCTAACATTAGCGACTGTTACAGCCCAATAAAAAGGGCATATTAAAAGCAAAGAGAAGAAGGTAAGACATTCATAAGTTCATGTGTTTTGTTACCAGCATGCCATTATCATGTGCTAGATCTTTTTCCAAGGTATCCTCTAGGGTATTAAATATTGAATTGGCCAAAATGTTCATTCAGATTTTTCCTTAGGGTATTATGGAACAAACTTTTTAGCCTACCCAGTATTTTCCTAGATACCATAATATCAAGATCTCTCTATCAAACCACTTGCAGTCCCCAGTGAGAATATTTTGTGAGCCTGAGCCTTAAAGAAATTTATATTTTGTCTTCCTTTCCTACTTGTGAGCCTCTTTGATTGAAACCTCCTTTACTGATATCATCAGGTCAGCTCAAGTTAAACATTTGACAGATCCATCTGTGTCCACAGTCACCCACAAACATGGGAAATTGCCACCCATCTGCCTCCATATGCTTTCACTTTGTTCTCATCCCGGTTATTTGTTCTCATATAGCCACAGGGAATATTATTGATAACACCCTCCTCCCTCCAAGAAATGTGAAGAGAATGGATTCTATGCTAGCTTGCGCTCCCTGAGACAAGGCTGTCACAGACACGGCACATTGTATTGTGCTATTATTTATATGTGTTCCACAAATTCTCTAGCAATATTCTCACATTTCAGTGAATATTTTGTTTCACTTCCTGACGTAGATTTGCTATTAGTCCTATTAATCATTTCCATTTAAGTATGACTCATCAATTATTTTGTATGTTTCCCAAATGGATTTTTCACTTACATGACAAAAGATGTTATAAATTCAGGGACACTTTTTAGATTGAATGACTTTCTGTTCTATTGCTCGCATTAAATGATGTCACTGACTATTAACTAATGTTATCAAGAGCTGACCATTTGTTAGTCCTTTCTTTTTTACTCTGGAGGAAAACAATTCACCTTATAGTAAAACAATGCCAGGATAATTTTAAACTATAGAAAATGCAAATATGAAACTCAAAGACCTGAAACAATTCAAATTTTTCCTTTATCACATTCTTGGGACATTTCTGTATGAAACTCTGATGGTAGTAATTAATGAATCTAAAAATAACATTATGATTCAAACAGTTCTGTAAATATGATAAGAATTCAGAATAGCTGTCAAAATTCAGAGGGAAACAAATATGTCAGTAAATTTCAAAAAAGATTATTTAAACTAATTTAACTATTTTTAAAAAAGAGTAATATTTGAAACAGATATTTATAGATTACAATTCAGTATACAGATTTACAGCCATGTCATATGAATTTGAAATCTTGTAAGATATATCCATTCACTGTTCTCATGTAGCTTTGGAAAAATACAAAGACCCAATTTACTATTTATTTGTCATGCCACTCAGATTCATTTTCCTTGAGAAGTAAAAATATTCATATTGTAAGAATATGTATGAAACTCCAGATTATAACAATGCAAAATAATTTTATTTGGGTAAAGATGTTATGTGCATTTTCAAAATCTGCAGGCTTTTTCCTTAGAAAAAATTTTTTTTAACTTATGATTTCTCTCTTGATGCTCCAAAAACTTTAAAGGATTTTTAAATCTCCCAATGTATTTTGAAACATATAGTCAATTTAATATCTACGACTAATGCAAATTTCATTTTGTTCAGATGAAAGTTACTGTAAATACTATCTGAAATGATTTGATTTTTTTCATTCTTTTATTAGGTAACCGATCTTTAGGTAAAAAAAAAAACAGTTTTGTTAAATGAGATAAGCTTCAGTTAATCTTTTAGAAGACAAATTATTGTTATGGTTATTGATTCTTTACTCGCTTTATGTGGAAACAAAGTAGAGATGCTCAAATTTCTTTTTTTTTAATTTCATAAGAATGTGTGCATAATTAAATATATTTCTGTGTAAATGCAATAGCACCCTCTGGAGGTCTAGAACACTTTGCATAATTTCCATAAATCACTATCTTCTTTTGTTAATTCTACATATTTTTGTTGACTTTGACATTTCATATTTTATATTCTGATAATCATGTTTGCCTCTTACAATGATTAAATACATTTAATCTGTTATTACTCTCTATCTTGCATTCTTCGTGATTTGTTTGTCATCTCATTTGTAATGCTATAATGTAATAACAAAATGTACAATTCTGCTGATCTTGGAGATGTCTCTGTAACTTTTCTATTTTTTATCATGCGAAAATATTTTCCAAACAAGAAATGACAACTTTCATTTCCGAAATCCTTTAATATCTGGTTATATGTGGACAATAGAGAACTAATTTTAGCTCCTTTGAAGATTCCTCATGGAAACAGTTACTTTCATTCTTTGAGTCCCTGATCAACAAACACAGCTGTGGTTTTTCTGTGGTTTTGAAGTAAATTTATGGGAGACGGGAGAATATGGAAAGGAGCAGAGGTCAAAGAACATGGGGAAAAAATACCATGAGTCACTGGAACATAGTCAAGGACCAAAGTGACTTCTATTGTGCCGTAATAACATAAATAAATGATCCCATGATCGTTGGCCTCTCTGTAACAGCTCTGCACACAAAGATCTTTTTGAAGTCCAGCAAGAGGCAAACAGAGTTGTTCATCTACTATAAAAAAGGGGATGAGCCTATGACCAACAGGGGGTTAGAGGAAAGAAAGTCATGCAACTCTGAATGAAGCCTGGGCCTGCCTCTCCCAGAAGGTTGTTGAAGAGGGCACCTCTCAGCTAGACAGAAGCACCTCTCAGCTAGACAGGAGGGACATTGCAATGGACAGAGGAGCCTGGCAGGCTACAGTCCCTATGTAGTCAGACAGGACTGAAGTGACTGAGCATGCACCCATTTGAAAAGATGGTCTTGCTGGGCTCTAGTCAGGGGACCCATACAGCGCTGCTCCCCTAAAGGCAAAGGACTGAGGCAGGGACATCATGCAGAGTCCTCCCAACTGTTACACTCAAAGATAACAAATAAACACAAAGACAAATGGAATTATAATTTGAGTCCCATGCACTTGAATACACTCAAGCATGGATACACAAAGATATATCAAATAATAATTTCTAAAGAATCTTAAACTCATAGGAAAATTTAATACTGAAATGATTATATATTGAGTAGGAAATAGGAAAAAAAGATTGGAGAAGCTAGACCTAACTCAGGCATTCTCTCCTCAGTATTCTGTTTCTTCTCTCTCTTTCTCCTGCCCTCTCTTAATGATATCTCATCACCTTGAAGAGTCATGTCAGAACTCTGCCAGCAACACTGGGAACTTGAACCACATTAATCATTAAAGAAGTTAAAGATGCCCATGCTGTTTTTCATTCAGATTTTGCCACTGACTTTCTTGAGATTATCCAGGGTAAGTTTCATAACCTCCCTGTGCTTTAATTTACATAAAGTGATGAGGACAGTTAATGCACTAGATGCTTGCAAAGCATTAGAATGGTCTCCAGTACATAGAAACAAACCCTGATTTTCATACAGTTTGGGGTTGGGAAGATCCCCTGGAGAAGATGATAGCTACTCATTCCAGTATTCTTGCTGGAGAATCCCACGGACAGAGGAGCCTGGTGGGGCCCATGGGGTTGCAAAGAGTTGGACACAACTAAGTGACTAACACACACACACACACACAATGATTTAGCAAATGTGTGTGCGCTCTATGTTGCTTCAGTCGTGTCCAACTCTTTTCGACTGTAAGGACCGTAGCCCACCTGGTTCCTTTATCGACAGGATTCTCCAGCAAGAATACTGGAGTGGGTTGCCAGGCCCTTCTCCAGGGGATCTTCCCAACCCTGGGATCAAACCTGTGCCTCTTATGTCTCCTGCACTGACAAGTGAGTTTTTTACTACTAGTGCCACCTAGCACCTTTAACATCCCAAGAAAAATAAATGCAAAAAGCAAAATGGTTGTCTGACGAGGCCTTAAAAATATCTGAGAAAACAAGAGAAGCTAAAGGCAAAGGAGAAAAGGAAAGATATACCCATTTGAATGTAGAGTTCCAAAGAATAGCAAGGAAAGATAAGAAAGGTTTCCTCAGTGATCAGTGCAAAGAAATAGTGGAAAACAATAGAAGGGGAGACACTAGAGATCTCTTCAAGAAAATTAGAGATACCAAGGGAACATTTCATGCAAAGATGAGCACAATAAAAGACAAAAATGGTATGGACCTAACAGAAGCAAATGATATTAAGAAGATGTGGCAATAATACACAGAACTATACAAAAAAATCTTCATGACCCAGATAACCACTATGGTGTGATCACTCCTCTAGAGCTAGACATTGTGGAATGCAAAGTCAAGAGGGCCATAGGAAGCATCACTATGAACAAAGCTAGTGGAGGTGATGGAATCCCCATTGAGCTATTTCAAATCCTAAAAGATGATGCTGTGAAAGTGCTGCACTCAATATGCCAGCAAATGTGGAAAACTCAGCAGTGGCCACAGGACTGGAAACGGTCAGTTTTCATTCCAATCCACAAAAAAGGCAATGCCAAAGAATGTTCAAACTACCATACAATTGCGCTCATCTCACACACTAGCAAAGTAATGCTCAAAATTCTCCAAGCCAGGCTTCAACAGTATGTGAACCATGACCTTCCAGATGTTCAAGCTGGATTTAGAAAAGGCAGAGGAACCAGAGATCGAATTGCCAACATCCTGTTGTATCATCAAAAAAGCAAGAGAGCTCCAGAAAAACATCCATTTCTGCTTTATTGACTACTCCAAAGCCTTTGACTGTGTGGATCATAGCAAGCTATGAAAAATTCTTAAAGAGATGAGAATACTAGACCACCTGACCTGCCTCCCGAGAAATCTGTACGCAGGTCAAGAAGCAACAGTTAGAACTGGATATGGAACAACAGACTGGTTTCAAATAGGGAAAGGAGTACGTCAAGGCTGTATATTTTCACCTCTACTTATTTAACTTATATGCAAAGTACCTCATGAGAAATGATGGGCTGGATGAAGCACAAGCTGGAATCAAGACTGCCAGGAGAAATATCAGTAACCTCAGAAGGCTTCCCTGGTGGCTCAGAGGTTAAAGCGTCTGCCTGGAATGCGGGAGATGAGGGTTCGATCCCTGGGTTGAGAAGGAGATTCCCTGGAGAAGGAAACGGCAACCGACTCCAGTACTCTTGCCTTGAGAATTCCATGGAGGGAGGAGCCTGGTAGGCTACGGTCCATGGGATTGCAAAGAGTCGGACACGACTGAGCAACTTCACTTTACTTTTACTTCACTTTATGCAAATGACACCACCCTTATGGCAGAAAGCAAAGAAGAACTAAAGAGCCTTTGGATGAAAGTGAAAGAGGAGAGTGAAAAAGTTGGCTTAAAATTCAACATGCAGAAAACTAAGATCATGGCATCTAGTCCCATCACTTCATGGCAAATAAATGGGGAAATGGGGACAGGCTTTATTTTTGGAGGGTTCCAAAATCACTGCAGATGGTGACTGCAACCATGAAATTAAAAGACACTCGCTCCTTGGAAGAAAAGTTATCACCAACCTAGACAGCATATTAAAGAGCAGAGACATTACTTTGCCGACAAAGTTCCATCTAGTCAAAGCTATGGTGTTTCCAGTAGTCATGTATGGATGTAAGATTTGGACTATAAAGAAAGCTGAGCACCAAAGAATTGATGCTTTTGAACTGTGGTATTGGAGAAGACCTCTTGAGAGTTCCTTGGACTGCAAGGAGATCCAACCAGTCCATCCTAAAGGAAATCAGTCCTGAATGTTCATTGGAAGGACTGATGCTGAAGCTCAAGCTCCAATACTTTGGCCACCTGATTTGAAGAACTGACTCATTTGAAAAGACCCTGATGCTGGGAAAGATTGAAGGTGGGAAGAGAAGGGGACAACAGAGGATGAGATGGTTGGATGGCATCACTGACATGATGAACATGAGTTTGAGTAGGCCCTGAGAGTTGGTGATGGACAGAGAAGCCTAGAGTACTGCAGTCCATGGGGTCACAAAGAGTCGGACACGACTGAGCGACTGAACTGAACTGAGCACCTTTATGGCACGGGCACTGTTCAAAGTAGGTATCAGCCAATTTACTCTTCCTAGCAACTCTAAAAGTTAGCTAATGTATTATTATCATTACCTTCGCCTTAACAGGTAAATCTGAGACATGGATTAAGTAAATCCCAGAGGCACGAAGCTAATAATTTCTGAAGCCAATGTTCAGTCTCAGGCAATCTAAGGGCAGAGTCTTTGCTGTCAGCTACAAGGTCATTCTGCGATGGTGCCACTGTTGTCATCAGCATCATCCCTGGGCAAGATTATCCCACAACATTCTATTTCCAAGTTTGTTAAATAAACCTGTATCACAAGGCAAAAAGGACAACTCCAACTGTGCATGTAAACACAATAACATAATTGAAATACCAGTCAAAGAAATGAAATTTATCTGAGAAATAGATTTGCTTTTATAATTGTCATTAATCTTTATTTCTTTACATTCATTCTCTTGGTGGCCATACATTCCCAAATGATCATCCCTCTAAACTTCAGATGGATTTTAAGCAGGATCTGAGGATCAAATAAGAAAAGGAAATATAGCAAGAGCTACTGACCCCTCTTGTATGCTTTGTACCCAGCTTTTGGACTCTGTACCTGCCTTGGCAGTACAGTCACAATGCTATAGTTTCTTTATCGGTATCATTCTCCAACGGTTCTCCTAGGTAAAGGATAGAACTGTAGAGAGGCCCATTCCTTTTTAGAAAATATTTGGCTTCTGTCTGGTGGTATTTGTGCTTTTTGAGTCAGAAAACACCAGCGCCAAGAGCCCTGGATATGCTTGGTGTGGGGTTGGGGGGGTGGTGAGATGTTATATTTTTGGCTCTTAATAGCTTGCCTTCACATCCTTTATGAAGGATTCATTGCTTAGCCTATTATTAAGACTATGATAGGGCATCTGTCCATATTTCTCCTCATCATAGGATCTCAAACTCAAGTGTGCATCAGAATTTACCCCAGAGATTCTGATTCAGTGTGTCTGCAACAGGACTCAGAAAATTTTGAATTTTCAGGTGATTCTAATGCAGGTGGTCCAAGTAACTGCACTTAGAAAAGCATAACATGGCCAGTAGTTCCAGGAAGTCAGGGGAAGGACTGGTGTCCTGAGGAGCTATTTCTAATCCTTGTGCCACACACAGACACACAGACACACACACACACAGACACACACACACACACACACACACAAGGAATTTCTGAAAGATAGAGAGCTGAGCACGTATTTTTGGAAAGAATGGCTGAAGTTTCCTGTGATATCCCCCTAACCTTGCTCTGTTCTAAAATTGTGGTTTGAAGGCTACATTGGGTGGAGCCCCCTAAATTTAGGAAGTGCTGCAAAGTTTTTTGTAAACTAACTAAATAAGCAGGCACTTCCCTTCAAGCTTTTCACTAAAGCTTTATTTATGTTACTTTAAAAAAAAAAAAAGTGAGATTCCACAGAGTACTTTTTCAGAGGAGAATGGAGTCTAGAAAAAAAAAAAAAAAACAGACAAGAAAAAAATTATTTCAAAACCACACCTCTAGAGTTAATATCAGGGATTTCACCGAGGCTAAAGAGTTAATTCTGATCTTTTTTTTTTTTTTTAAGCCAGCTTTGTACCTAGTTGTATTCCCTCTTCTCCAACACAAAGAAGGTATGATATTAGGAATGTTTCAATTTGAAGAAATCTCTAAATTAAAGAGTTAATCATAAGTGCTAGTAAGAACCTATTGATCACATTTTAAGTCCATTACCTAAAATGCACAAGAAAATACTTTCATTTCATTATTATCTAAACATAATTCTATAGAAATAATCATAAAAACTCAATAGACAGCTGAATCCAAAAGTTAGTTGTAACTAACTTTTTGCAAGCTTTCTGCTTGCCCTCCCCATCAAGAAAAGGCTGATTAATTCTCTCTAAGCTTCAAAATGAACACATGGGCTGAACTGAAGGTTCTATTTACTCCTGGTTACAAACTGACAAGGTTACCACTGAACCAAGAAAAATGTTTCTGGTGTGATTATTAATATCTGTTAAGAACCCAGAGTCTGGATTGTGACCATAAAATTTATAACATAAAATTTACAGTCTGTCAAACACTGAAAGTCAAAAACTAAAAACAGGAAGCAAACTAAATGTAAAAATATCAATGAACTGGAGAACCAGCCTTACCAACTTTATTGACAGATATTAATTTCTTGTTATTAAGGATATTTGAGTTGAATGGGAGTATCTTGAAGTTCAAAATCAACTTAACTAGAATAATTTGAGCAGGAAATGCTTATACTTACAATTTCTGATTTTGCAGAAATGTATTTCTAGTCATAGTTTCACTTAAAAAGTTCGAAAGCCATTGTCCAAAAGCCCACTGAAATGAACAATCATCAATGAAATAAGCTAAACAGGTTCAAAACTCATTTAGACCACTGTTTACCTCCTCTGCTCATCAGCTTCAGGCCTCTTTAATGGAGCCTTAAAGCAGAAAATATGAGCCAGATTACCTCTATTCTCTTCTCTCTTCCCAAGCACAAGAAAAACAGGGACACAGCTCAAAGTTAAGCTCAAGACAGAGAACAAATACAATAAAACGTATTACGCCTGAGAAAAAAACAGTTCCAAAAAATAGTTTTGAAAATATCTTTGCTTTGTCATCCATTTGAAAAATATTTATTGAGTCCCTTCCATGGGCTAGGCATTGAGGATGCAAACATAGGTGAGTCAATTCTTTGTAATCTAGGGAAGAGTTTTTCAAATTGAGAGCTCTGGCTCATTACCGAGTTGCAAAATCAATATACGTTAAAGCATATAGTAGGAAATATCAAAGGGCATCACCTAGAGTAAGTGCATACGTTCTTGCATGGAAGCTGTGTCCCAGCATGTGCGTGTGTGAGTGCATGTGTGTACATGCGTACATTCTAGATCACAGTGCAGAAATGTATTTCTAATGGTAGTTGCATTAAACAAGTTTGAAAGCCATTGTCAAAGAATTCGCCAGAAGAAAGTGAAAGTGAAAGTTTCTCAGTCCTGCCTGACTCTCTAGGCCAGATACTGGAGTGGGTAGACTTTACCCTCTCTAGGGGATCTTCCCAACCCAGGGATCAAACTCAGGTTTCCCATAATGCATGCCGATTCTTTGCCAGCTGAGCTTCCCAACCCAGGGATCGAACCCAGGTCTCCCACATTGCAAGCAGATTCTTTACCAGCTGAGCCACAAGGGAAGCCCAAGAATACTGGAGTGGGTAGTCTATCCCTTCTCCAGTGGATCTTCCCAATCCAGGAATGGAATAGCGGTCTCCTGCGTTGGAGGCGGATTCTTTACCAACTGAGCTATCAGGGAAGCCCCCAAAGAGGCAGACAATTACCAGAATTACCAGAAGAGGCAGACAATTAAATAGGTAACTTTTTAAAATCCCAAAACCAAAACAGGGCAAGTGGCCTTTTTATAGGTGTAGAAAGTGACACGAAAATCTAAATTGAGAGAGTAACTACCTTTACCTGGAGAGTTGGAAATAATGTAGACGGAATCTTGATATTTGAAAGTGAAAGTGTTAGTCGTTCAGTTGTGTATGACTCTTTGCAATTCCATGGACTGAAGCCCGCCAGGCTCCTCTGTAGTATTCTCCAGGCAAGAACACTAGAATGGGTAGCCATTCCCTTCTCCAGGGCATCTTCCCAACCCATGGATCAAAACTGGGTCTCCTGAATTGCAGGCAGATTCTTTATCATCTGAATCACCAGGGAAGCCTTAATATATGAACTGGGTCCAAAATGATGAAAATGAAGCTGAGAGGGATATCTTACAAGGCAATTCCTAGAGGAAAGCAACAGTGAGGAGCGTTCTGAAAGGGAGCACTATGCTTACAGGATGGTAAGAATGCATCCGTGAGAGAAGCTCAAGGCTTAAGGGGGTGATGGAAAGGGAATGGCTTGTGATAAAGATAAAGTGCATCTGAAGCAGGCAGGCCGTCGAGGAAGGGTATGACAGGTCCATGTTGTTTAGCTTTGTCTGCTTGTTGGTCTGTTTATGTTGCGAGATAGATGTTTCAACAATGATCCTATTATTATAGAACTGCAAAGATAAAAGCATCAGAATGTAGGAGAGGAATCTAGTTTTTCCCTTTAAAAATAATTTCATTTTTAATGGCAAGTAATTAATCTCTTGAGACTCCATTTTTTTGCATTTTTATAGGTTTATTGGTCCATTACTTTAAGTTAATTGGTGTAAAGAAATCTTTTTAAATTTACAAGCTATTAGTTTTTCAAGCAATACAAATTGAACCTCCATTTTTTAAAAATCGGCTGAATGAAGATGTATGTAATATGATTTAAAAGCATTTAATAAGACGTTTATAATCTTGTACTCTTTTGAACAGACTATGTTTTAAGTAACAGAGAAAACAAATCATATTTTCATATCATTACAAAGAATAAGATAAATTCCTAGGTTCCTGGGTGGCTCCGTGGTAAAGAAGCCACGTGCCAGTGTAGGCAACACAGAAGACATGGTTCTGATCCTTGGGTCAGGAAGATTTCCTGGATGAAGAAATGGCAGTGCACTCCAGTATTTCTGCCTGGAGAATCCCATGGACAGAGGAGCCTGGAGGGCTACAGTTCATAGGGCCACAAAGAGTCAGACAAAACTGAGAACGCATGTGTTCATGAACATTTCCCTTCCTAATCAACACACAAGCCCCTAAGCTTTATCTTCTCATCCTACCCAAATGCGAAAGAATCCTTTCTATCTTTGTATTTGCCAATAGACACAGTTCAAACCTTTCATCTGGGCATTACAAGGTTACTTACTTCCCAAAATAGGGTATCTGATTCACAGACAAATACAAGGAAAAGTGAGCCAAACCAAGCTTTAGGGATTCCTCAGACCGTAATGCTTATGGCTCCCAAAATCTATTTAGCTCCTTGAACAGACTTTCACCATTCCCACTCCATATACAAGTATTGAAAGCCATTCTCAGCAATAAAATCTTAGAATTATAAAAGTCCACACTAAATAAATCCTTCATTATTGAAAAAACTTGACCATATTATGGCTGAATCCTTCTCCATATATTGGGGTGTGTAAACATAACAAAGTGGAGATTCCTTGGTGCTTTGAGGTAACAGTCTTACACTGGTTCCAGGTATCAAGGACTCAAGAAATGTGCTTTGGAGAAATCAAAGAAAACTGATTGAGTACTAATAGACTCAGACTCTAGGTTTTGTTCTTTCTCCGGCTGACAGATGTCAACTCTTCATTCTTCCTTAAAGTTTGCTTGCCTATGAAGCTGACAGATGTCAACTCTTCATTCTTCCTTAAAGTTTGCTTGCCTATGAAACAAGGGTAAAGTTTCAATGTATGCTAAGATCTTATCAACTCTAATATTCTTTGACTTTATAA
The DNA here is from genome assembly GCF_001704415.2 of Capra hircus. Taxonomy (NCBI): domain Eukaryota; kingdom Metazoa; phylum Chordata; class Mammalia; order Artiodactyla; family Bovidae; genus Capra; species Capra hircus. The sequence continues at coordinate 96,927,683 of NC_030809.1, forward strand.
AAGGCTTATGAAATGAAAGAAAAGGTAAACTGCCATCTTGGTGATGGTTTGCATGCATCTAACTTAGAAATAAAACAGGAAAAAAGTCATGAAGAACTTTCGTTTAGGCGCCATCTCAGAGTCCCCAGGTGGAGAGGACAGACTATGGCAGTTATTGGACTCCCCATCTCAAAAACAGTTTGTCTGTAAATGCCTCTCAGAATAGTGGATTGTGTCCTTTTCTCTATGAAATGCCTTCTCTTGTTCACAATAAAGTGCAGATTTTATAGTTTCGCATGACCAGTTGAAGAATTGTTAATAATACCTATTTGTTCACTATTCTGCTTGTAGGTGGGGAATAAAGAACAAATAAAGACTCATTCTCTCATATTTTTCATATCTAGGATTTCTCAAACTTTTGAAAACCATTAGCCCCTGTAAAGGGAAATTGTCTTTGAGGAAGTTTATGACCTTGACTTCATATAAGACATTAAAACTGCATGTATGGTAATAAAATATGATTGCAGGTATTTACCACAATTCTCCCAGAGAGTTGTTAGACTAAGTTTTTCTATTGAAATACTTTGAATCTCTGGGGAGTTTATCCTTTTCCTAAATTTTCAGTTCTGGAAAAATCTATGCAAATATAAGTTAACAGATGGATTGAGAAGCTATGAGAACAATGTCTGTTTTAAAGAATTATCGGCATGTGCCCTGTGAAAGTGTTCCCATCTGAAAAAAGAAACTGCAGCTGTCTTTCAGCATTAACTGGATGAGTAATAGTAAGAGGAAGATTCTTAAAGAGGTGGGAATATCAGACCACCTTACTTGTCTCCTGAGAAACCTGCATGTGGGTCAGGAAGCAACAGTTAGAACCTTATATGGAACAACTGACTGGTTCAAAATTGGGAAAGGATTACAATAAAGCTGCATATTATCACTCTGTTTATTAAACTTATAAGCAAAGTCTATCATGCAAAATGCCAGGTTGGATGAATCACAAGCTGGAATCAAGATTGCTGGGAGAACTATCAACAACCTTGGGTATGCAGATGATACCACTCTAATGGCAGAAATCAAAGAGGAAATAAAGAGCCTATTGATGAAAGTGAAAAAGGAGAGCCAAAAGTTGGCTTAAAACACAACATTCAAAAAATTAAGATCATGGCATCTTGTCCCATCAGTGCATGGCAAATAGATGGGAAAACAGTGACAGACTTTATTTTCTTTGGCTCCAAAATCACTGCAGATGGTGACTGCAGCCAAGAAATTAAGACACTTGCTTCTTGGAAGAAAAGCTATGAAAACCCTAGACAGCGTATTAAAAAGCAAAGACATTACTGACAAAGGTCCATCTAGTCAAAGCTATGGCTTTTCCAGTAGTCACATATGGATATGAGAGGTGGACCATAAAGAAAGCTGAGCACTGAAGAATGGATGCTTTTGAACTGTGGGATTGGAGAAGACTCTTGAACGTCTCTTGAACTGCAAGGAGATCAAAGCAGTCAATCCTAGAGGAAATCAGTCTTGAATGTTCATTGGAAGGACTGGTGTTGAAGCTGAAACTCCAATATTTTGGCCACCTGAAGCAAAGAGCCAACTCACTGGAAAAGACCCTGATTCTGGGAAAGATTGAGGGCAGGAAGAGAAGGGAGTGACTGAGGGTGAAATGGTTGGACGGTATCACCAACTCAATGGACATGAGTTTGAACAAACTCCGGGAGATGGTGAAGGACGGGGAAGCCTGGAATGCTGCAGTCCAGGGGGTCACAGAGTCGGACATGACTTGGCAACTGAACAACAATAGTAATAAGTCTGTTGACTCTTTTATAGGAAATCACCTCTTAACGTACTGGATTCCTCCATTCTGGCTTAATTTATCATATAGAATCATTTTGAGTTTAAAGTGGTCTTTGTATCAATTATCATCCTCACTTTGCTAGAAGATTTTGCTGTTTACTGAGAGAGTCTGGTTTGAGCATACCTACAAAGAGGTGAGTGTGATTAACTGACTTGAAACGTGTGGTCTTCTCTGTTGGATCTTTGTGTCAATGTGATGCTCAGGATGAATGAATTCCCTATAGAATGTGAAAGCCTTGCAATGATACATATACATTCAATATCTGCTATTACTGTTTTTAGATCCAAGAGGAGAAATATCTATTCAATAGTCAGCGCTTCAACCACTGAACTAGATTACCTAGTATATAGTTCATGCTTGTGACAGGGTAACATTTTTAGTTCCAAGGAATTTGTTTCTGTTGTTCAATTCTGTCTCTGCCAGCACTGTTAAGTAACTGCACATGGCTATTGGTTATGGCATTAGACAGTGTAAGTCTATACTTTGAATTTGTATCCCCAGATTTTGGTTAGGGGCCACCCAGATATCCTGAAATCCAAAAGAATTGCTCCTGACTGTCTGCCATTCTTTGGCTGCTCCAAGTGCTCTTTTCATCCTATGAAGTATAACTCAATGTCACAGAGGTTTATGTAATATTTAGACTTGTATTACATGAAATTAATCTTAACATGAAAAATCTTTTGATTACAGAGTGTGCTTTGTCAGTGATTGATTGACTAACTCATTTATTCATAAAATAATGCCACCTTTTACTTCTATTTATATTCTTGAGCCACAACAGAAAGTTTCTATTTGTGCTATGCTAGTAGGTAGATTACACAGTTATCAGAATCTTTCAACCTATTTTGCTAGTCTCTCTGGAAATAGCCTTTCATGTTCTTTGTTAATGATGCTCCCTCAAAAATCACCTTCTTCACACAGAAACAAAATTTTGGCATAATGAGGATATTATTTACAGAATTTCTACTATTCCGGTATTCTTGCCTGGGAAATCCCCTCGACAGAGAAGCCTGATGGGCTATGGTGCATGGGGTCACAAGAGTCAGGCAGGACTTAGTGACTAAACAGCAACAACTTTTTTCCCATCTCATTGGTATGGAAAGAATAAAATCTTTATGCTCATTATTTCATCATGAATATTTACATTTGAAGAAGAGACATATATAGCTCCTTTATATAATATGATAGTAGCACCTACATAGATGATGAGCTCAGTATTAGAGAAGAGATACTGATTCATCTTAACCCATGTTGGTCTTTAAAAAAAGAATTATACATAGTGGCTCATGAAAGCCTTTATCCATTCTTTTATTCACTGAAGGGTAGGAAAAATATATACCCCTTCAGAGTTTTGCATGTTTTATTTATTCAGTGGATGAAGAGCAGGTTGATCTTCAAAACCCACAATCTAATCCGTGGTTGTCCTGTTGTGCATTGTTCTTCCCTTCCTTGCCTCACCATGTATAAAATGAAATGAGGATGATCACGATGATCTTATCTATTTTATTCTCCTACATTAACAGCATAAGTAAAGATGCACAATGGATTCCTAAAACCATATATGTCTATTTCTTTGTTGACAAAGGCATCCATAGTGAAGGAAGCCAAGAACAAGCTCATTGATGACACAATTAATCAACAGTTATTTATTGTCTACTATGTACCAGATTAATGGTTGGGACCCCAGACGTCAGAAAACTGCACGTAGTTTAGAAAATCAAAAGTAGATTGAAACAAGAAATTATTTCCCACATCTTTGCAGATAATATATAAGCATTTTATACTTTTATGCTGTTGGACTTCAGAAATGAGAAATCAGTGCAGACAAGAGTAAACAAGGAAAGATTCATGGAGAAAGTGCCACTTCAGCTATGCCTTGATTAGCAGATAAAATTGGATAAGAGCCCAAGTAAGACAGATGACATTACAAGGTGTGAGTTACTCAGTTGGAATGGAACTGAAAAGAGACAATAGTGGTAGAATGGAGAGGTTGGCATGGATGAAAGAGAATATTGAAAGGAAATGTGGAAAATTAGCTCTAGCTGCATGTGTAGCATATGTGCAATGGAGGATCTTTGTCCTCTTTTCAATAAAATCATATTTTAACAAGAATTATTAAGATTTTTATTCTGATCCACAGAGCTGCAGAGAGAGACCAGGTGGCAGTGGCAGTCTCTCCTCCTAACTGCTTTGTATATATATATATTTCATGTTCTGAACACCATGAACCCACTTGATATCAGATTTCCATCCCCTTTGTATGGTCCTCTCCTCACAGAAGTGCTTGAGGAACAACCAGGTAATGAGGAATGAGAGGCAACAGGATGTCATAAAAAAGGAAAGTTTCAGAAACTGGACTCTGGGTACCTAGCATTTCTTTAAGTATTCTCTTGATCTCTCAAAAAATGTTTCACTGGAATGATACAAAAGTGGCAAATGAAAAATCTAGAGTACAAATATTATACAAATTATTTTAAATTTATATCTAAAGTTTCTCCTTGTGCTTTTTGTGTAACTAGGGTAGTCTTTGATAATTAATATTTTAAATTAAGAAAAGTGAGCTACTTTTGAGATACCATTTGCTGTCCTAAGTAATTAAATGCCATCGGAGAACCAGAGATCTTAGGGAGGGACAATCTTCGAGCTGAGAAGCCTTTTTTTCTTTCGTTTTATATAAGGAAATTGCCAATTCAAGTCACTGATATTCCAGCATTTGATATTTTGTTGATCTTGAGACAGATTTGAAAAAATAAAATCTAAATCCCTTACCACAAACAAAGTGTTCATATAGTAAGATGTATGACAAGTGTATGTAGAATATAGAATAAATATATGCCCAGAAGCCAGTCATATGCAAATTTCACTGTGAATTGTCTATTACTGTCACCACTTGTCAGCGTGTCACCACAACAGTAGCTATCTTAGACCATCTTTCTCTCTAACGAGTAAATTAGACGCTGAGGAATTAGAAGAATGCATATTTTCAACAGAATTGTAATAAAATTATTATTAAAAAATCACAGTAATTTGGAGTCCCTGCCTCTTGCCACAAGAAAATTGCAAAAGGAAATACTGAAAAGATAGCCTAGGTTAAAGTCATTGTTACTATTAGAAATCACTTAGTGTTAATCTAAAAACTTAGAGAAGATAAGTGGATTTATCCTTTACATTGCACTTTATAGATGTCAGATTTCAAAGTATGCTGTAAGCATATAAGGGAAGCAGAATTTCATACCCAGACGTAAGCTGTAGCATCTGGGTTATCTTCTTTGCTAATCTCTTGGTTAATTTTTCTTTTCTCTGTTTATCCCTACTGTGTAAACCAACCCAGACTAAAATTTACTCCACCTACATAAGCATTTATCACAGCATTCATGAACAAGCTTCAAACTCCCAAGAGACATGCACCCATGTAGACAATTCCAGTACATGGCAGCCTAGGTATGTTGTAGGTGTAAAAGTATGTAATTGTCTTCTCTTGCTACAATGAATAATGTTGCAGAAGCCTACGAAGATTTATTCTAACGCACCTTTTACAAGTTTCCTGTCCATTTTTAAAACTGAGAAATGAAAACGGGATGTATAACTGTTTAGGAAATAATTTTCAGCCCCTACATGTAGTTAAGAGACTTTTGGTTTTAAAATGTTTTAAATTACTGCTCTCTCAATTAGTGATACTTACTATTAACTTAGTCAATTAACCCTTTGGCAAGGGAGGGTCCAAGTCAATGATATAGATTTGGAAGCATCTTTATAAAAGGCAAAAATGAAACTTAAACAAAATCTTACAGATACTGCTTTATATTGCCAAATCATTTACTGGTGGAACTTTAATATTGGGGATTATACTATGGTATTAAAATATTAGAAATATATCAGAAAAAAACCCTGAAAAGAGAGGGGATAAAGAAAACAGGTTAATTTGAACAAGATATATTCCCAGCACCAATATTAATATGTCTGAGCCTGACCTTTGGAATATTACATGCATTATTAATCCATTGAAGACAGTAGATAATATGACTTTATACACTTTTTTAGGTTATAATTTGCTTGACTGGGAATATAGTTTATTTTTTCAGCGCCTTGCATGCTGTGAGTGCTCAATAAATACTAAACATCAATAATACGATATGTGGCATATTCCTGAGTCTTCATTTGCATGGCCATCTGGAACTCTTGTGTTGTAAACACTAGTTTTATTTTGAGTAAGAATGAAATTGCTGCAGAAGTTGTTTAGCATTCTTGGTTCAAATTTTTCCTGCTTTTCACCCTTTCATTTGGTATAAAATGTGAAATAATCCTAAGAACTTGAAAGTTTTCAATGTTAGAAATGAGAGATTTGGATAGATTGTATTTACATGATGGTATGTATTTTATTAGATTAGCTTTTCATAACTCTTTTAGAAATCTACATCTTTTTCATTTTTATAATTTTTTTTCATTTCATAAATTCTCCTTTTTACCAATTATATATGTGGGAAGGTAGTTATAAGAAGAGGCCTCTTTTTTTCTGTTCATCCATTTACCTATTTTTATAATTGAGGTATAATTCACATACCACAAGAATTATCTTTTAAGACATGTAATTTAATGATTTTTGGTGGGTTCACAATAAATTTTTAAATATTTTCAATTTTGTGAAAAGAACCATGATATCCATAGAAGTGACTCTTCATTTTGCTTCAGTCTTTCCCATACCTGCCATTGGTAACCACTAATCTACTTTCTTATCTCTACAGATTTGTTTTTTCTTAACATTTCATGTTAATGGAATTAAACAAACATGGCGTTTTGTGGGGCTTCCCTGGTAACTCAACTGGTAAGGATCCATGCGCAATGCAGGAGACCTGGGTTTGATCCCTGTGCTGGAAAGATCCCTGGAGGAGGGCATGGGCATAGCAACCCACTCCAGTATTCTTGTCTGGAGAATCCCCACGGACAGAGGAGCCTGGCTGGCTGCAGTCCATGGAGTTGCAAAGACGTGGACACAACTGAGTGATTAAGAATGCACGGCCTTTTGTGACTAGCCTCTTGCACTTAGTGTAATGTTTTCAAGGTTCATCCATACTGCCGCATGTATCAGTAATTTTTTATGTCAAATAATATTCCATTATATATCTGTGCCATATTTTATTTATCCACTCATCATCTGATAGAAATTTGGGATGTTTTCACCTTGAGACTATTATGAATAATGCTGGTATGAATATTTGTGTACAATTTTTTATGCAGACATAGTTTTCATTTCTTTTGGAAATAAACATAGAGGTGAAATCATTTGCTGGGTCATATGGTAAATCTATGTTTTAACCTTTTGGGGGGACTGCAGACTATTTTCCAGACTATCAGTATCACATTATTGTTTCACTAGTAGTTGATAAGTTTCCAATTCTCCACTTTAATGCCAATTGCTGTTATTATGTTTTATCAATTATAGTTATCCCTGTGAAGTGGTATCTCACCATGATTTTGATATGTATTTCCTGGACAACTAATATCTGTTTCATGGGAAATAGATGGGCAAACAGTGGAAACAGTGTCAGACTTCATTTTTTTGGGCTCCAAAATCACTGCAGATGGTGATTGCAGCCATGAAATTAAGACACTTACTCCTTGAAAGGAAAGTTATGACCAACCTAGATAGTATATTCAAAAGCAGAGATATTACTTTGCCAACTAAGGTCCTTCTAGTCAAGGCTATGGTTTTTCCTGTGGTCATGTATGGATGTGAGAGTTGGACTGTGAAGAAAGCTGAGCACAGAAGAATTGATGCTTTTGAACTGTGGTGTTGGAGAAGACTCTTGAGAGTCCCTTGGACTGCAAGGAGATCCAACCAGTCCATTCTGAAGGAGATCAGCCCTGGGATTTCTTTGGAAGGAATGATGCTGAAGCTGAAACTCCAGTATTTTGGCCACCTCATACGAAGAGTTGACTCATTGGAAAAGACTCTGATGCTGGGAGGGATTGGGGGCAGGAGGAAAAGGGGACGACAGAGGATGAGATGGCTGGATGGCATCACCGACTCGATGGACGTGAGTCTGAGTGAACTCCGGGAGATGGTGATGAACAGGGAGGCCTGGCGTGCTGCGATTCATGGGGTCACAAAGAGTCAGACACGACTGAGCAACTGAACTGAACTGAACTGAAATAACTGATATAGACTTAAAGTTGTTGGAAAGGGTGGGCCAATGTGTATATGAACCACAGAGGTCAATTGAAAGGTAAAGGATAGAGGAAAATTCTTCCCCCAAAACTACCTGAATTAGATTCATATTTATTAAAATCATCCAGAGTGACACAGCAAATAGACAAAGTCTAGGAGAAACCGATAAAGTACTGAGTAAATCCCCATGAGACATAAAGATATTAGTGGACTGACCCTTACACTGTGGTTTTGCTACAAAGGAAGACATTCTCAGGAATAAATGTTTGGTCATGTATCAGTTAGGATCTTGGCAGGAAATAAATGTCATATTCAAAAGAGGTAATTAAAAAGAATGTAATAAAGAAACTATTTACAGAAATGTGGACAGAGTTATGGGAACCAACAAGGGATGGTGCGGCACCCAGAAAATAGCAATTGTGCTAAAACTATTAGCACGCCTAGGTCTGAAGGATCAAAGGTAGGATACAATATTCCCCCCAAACACTGAGTGCTATGATTGTGGGAGAGGAGTCACCAAAAGGAACAATGACCTTATGTAAATAATGCAGCCAGCACTTTTTTTCTTAAGAAACATTTTTTTCTTAGAACATAATTGTTTTACAATATTGTGCTAGTTTCTGCTGTACAACAAATGTGAATCAGGCTTATGTATACATATATCCCTTCCCTATTGAGCCTCTCCCCACCCCATCCCACCCCTCTAAGTTCATCCCAGAGTGTTAAGGTGAAACTCCCTGTTCTATACAGCAGCTTCCCACCAGCTATCTATTTTATACATGATAGTGGATATATGTCAGTGCAGTCACTCAATTCATCCCCTCCACTTTTGCCCTGGGCTCGACCCAACAGCCTGCAAACTCCATTGTTGGAAACCTCAGGCCAAACAACTGGTAAGAGAGGAACATAGGCCAACCCATCAAACAAAAAATGAGACCACAAAATATATGTTACAGATGAAAGAGCAAGGTAAAATCCTACAAGACCAAATGCAGCCAATTTTAGAGCCACATCCCAGAATGAGGGTGAAGAGGAATAATTACTGTGACCTTTCTCTTTTCCCATATTCACAGTCTCCCTCCTATTACTCAAACCCAACCAGAAGGCAAAAAAGCAAAGCAGCATGTGTATAAGACCCATAGACACTAGCATCTTAAGGTGTAGACCATGGCAGAGAAGAGAAGAGAACAGATCTGGAATGGCAATCAGACAACCCACCCAGGGAAGAAGAGTGGAAATGTGATCTCCATGCTAGCAGTAGCAACAAAGACATGGAGGGACTTTTCAGTCTTTCTACATTTGACTTGCTTTCCTGAAACTCATTACTGAGGTGGAGACAATGGCAGCAGGTGGGTCCACACAAAGCAACTTCAAGTGGTTCCACCACCAGCCTCTGGATCCAGCAGTGGAAAGGAACAACAGAGGCTATTTAGTCACAGGCGGAAGCACCCTTCAGGGCCACTAAGTTGAGAATTGATTGATTGCATTCTTTAGCCTTGCCCATTGGAGTTGGCAGCAAAGATGGAGTGATTCATTACAGGAAAACACCGTCAGGTGACCGAGGCTGAATGTTCCCACTTCGAGGAGTATATCTATATCTGAAAAATATGAACAAATTTGACTGGTCCTTAATGACAAAGTGCTCTGAGAGTTTTCTGATTGTATCATATGAGGAGTGGTCCACACCAGAGAAGAGAAATAACTGAATACATGCAGTCTAGGTTGTTGGACTCCTGAGTAGTATTTAGGATCACTATGGTGAAGGTTCCATTTACACTCTAAACTGTAAATCATAGATCTTACATTAACTCCATCTTAAAAGAAGAAAACAAACCCTGGAAAACAAAAGACCTAGTCTAGATGTTTGTTTATGGCAATAGCAATGATGCTTGAGTATAAAGATAATTATCTCATAACTGATTTAATTATTAGGTATATTTTCATATTAAAAATGAGATTCAAAGCATGAAGTCTATTTTTCCAATGCATTTTCAGCCAGAATCAGAGTTTTATTACAAAGATGTTCTAGAAAACTGATGAGTTAGAACAAAGAGGATTTCTTGAGAAAGAGTTAAACAGTATGGTGGCCTGTAGGATAAAGAAGGGGCTGCTCCAGATAGACAAAGCCATGCAAGAGCAACTTCAGAAACAAACTGACGGTATTTTCAGATTTAAAAACAAGATAGAACAAAGCTAGAAAACTTTTTTCTTTATCTTTTTTATCACTTATTCTCAGTAAGAAACTCCTCCTCAGAGATTTCCCTGGTAGTCCAGTGGTTAAGACTCTGTACTTCCAGTGCAGGGGCCATGGGAAGTTCTGCATGCTGCCCAGAGTGGCCAAAAATAATTTTTAAAAAAGTCAGTTGATTTAAGTTGAGAATCTGAAATCTCCACAGCAGAGTTAATACCAGCCATCTTATCCGCTTTGGAGACTTGATGTTCATTAAAAATAGTGTTGCTGTTTTGTTATCTCACATCACTATGGATAGTGTGTTTCCTAATCTTCACCTCCCACCACCTTCCACCTTAACCACAGATGATCAAATGACAAAGAGCATTTTGTAATTAGTTCCCTCACTAATCTAATACCTAACTGACTGACAGAATAATGTTTCACTTCTTCAGAGGATAAAAGTGCCAGGAAATCAAATCATTCTAACATGGCTCCAGCCTATCAACACATTTCCTAATTGTTGGCAAATGTGTGTGTGTGTTTTTACACCATCTCACATGATTTCATTTAGAAAAACTGTATGGCTTTTTTTTTTTTTTTGCATATATATAGGTGATCTTGTTCATCAACACTTTACATAAGCATATGTACTGTTCCTTCATTTTTATGCAAATCCTTTCTGCAACCAGACAGGTGCATTGTCTGTTTTCTATTCATCATCAAGAAATCCAATAACTTGGCTGTGTACCTACATCTGGTTAGGGTTTGACCCAATATGTACTTGAGTGTGGATTTCAAATACAGGCAGGTGTTGAGCCTATCAGAACTACTAGCAATGGGAATTTCATTCACCCCTGCAAAGGCAACCAGTGATTTTAAAAAAAAAAAAAGATGATAATTTGAACTTTGATGCCAAGGTTTTTTGTGGAGAGAGGGCTTATTTAATTACTAAGCATCACTGAGCACAAGGTTCTCCAGAATTCTACGCAGCAAAATATGGCTGTGCAAAACGTTTGAAGACTGACTTAGAAAATGAAAAAAGAAAAAAGAAATAAACTTCAAAATCAAAGAAAAACATGTGGCTTATGTTTGGTGGTATGTTTTTTAGTGTTTGCCTACTGAAGTGGCCTCCTCAATGGAGCACAGAAGTCAGGAAGAGCTAGAACCTGGGCACAAGACAAGTTATCCACAACAAATGGGAACACTGCCACTCTGCCTCCCCTTCACCAATACCCCCTCCCCCACCACCAGGACGCTGGAAGGAGGACACGGGTGCCAGTATATACAGGCAGCTATTAATCAAAGAACCCCTTTTGGATCCTCACATGTTGAGAAGATTAGGGCCTATTTTTAGTTTTCAGGGAAGAGAACTGCTAACACATAAGGTCACAAACAGTTGCTCTACAGCAGTGAGTGAAGATTTACATTCCCACAAGAAAGAAGAAGTTAAAAAACAAGAAAGGCCAAGATAGCTTTGAAAACTGTCTGTCATCTCACGGCCAAGCAAACAGCTTATCAAGCCTGGGAAAAAAGAGGAAATTAAAAAAAAGATGTGGCCATCTATTTTTCAATGATAAATTTGCAATCTTGTATATATGTGCCCTTAAGTCCTAAGGCAAGTTCTTTAAGCAGAACAGGCATTTGGTAGGAAAAAAATCATTTTGGACCTAAAGCAGAGAAAAGAAATAAGGAGAGGCAGGAACTCTGGAAGGACTGTTGACAAGGCAGTGGCTTAAAAATGACTCAAAAAAATATGATGACCTCATACTGAGCACTGGAAAGAAGGAATGAAAGAAGAGAACAAAAGAGAGGAGGGGAACAGACAGATTTAGCATGTATTTTATAAGAAGAGGAAAACAGGAGAGAGAGAGGGAGGGAAGAAGGGAGGGAGGGTGGAGACATGTAATTTGCCATTGTAGAGCATCCTTCCTAGGAGGCTAGACAGGAAGTTGCTTCTGGAATACTGACTCATGAGCCAGTTCCTTCTCACTGTGGCTGCGGACAGATACCTGAACCCTCTCTGAGGCCAAAGGAACATGTCAGGCCTTCGTGAGCCTGGGTCAGGGAAGAGCTTCCTTACTCAGGTAAAGCTTTCACAATTATGAACAAAGTTTAACTAAACTCTCAGAGCAAAAACTACCTTGAGAATAATGATCATGAATTAGAATGTGGCAGACCTGGACTAAAACAGAGAACAGAACTGAGTGAATCTGACTGCTATTCAATTTGCTTCACTGAATGCCTTAACTTGAGAACTGTAGGGATACACGAATTTAAAATCTAGGAAATCTGCGGGCAAGAGACAGAGATCAGTCTGATCCACTGGTATAAAAATTTCAAACCTGAATGACATAAGCAAGGAAGAAGTTTAATCCACTGACCAGGGGTAACTAATTCTCCCAGAAATACCCTGACAGTGAGAAATGAGACCAAGATCCCACAGGTCAATAAAGCACTTGACTCACTCTGTTCTACTTTTTGTCCATAGTGTTCTGCCCATTGTTACAAAGCCTGTTTCTTCACTGCTGCTGCTGCTGCTGCTAAGTTGCTTCAGTCGAGTCCGACTCTGTACGACCCCATAGATGGCAGCCCACCAGGCTCCCCCATCCCTGGGATTCTCCGGGCAGTTTTAAAACTATTTTAAAACTATAAATGTTCCTTTTTGAGGCCAACACCCTCAAAGCGTTAATGAATATTTCAAAACTGTCTAAATTGAACCTAGAGGGGCTTCTGCCTTGAGTAAAGCTGACTGTATAGGTAGCACCCCAAATCCTTTCAAATTATTGTATTTACTGCTCTATGGAGAATCATGGTTTGATGTGTTCATGGCATTCAACAAACATTTATGAAAAGCCTATTTCAATTATTTTCCCAGTTTTGGGGATAAAGGAAATTCAGAGATGAATAAAAAGTGAATAAAAATTCCATGAAGAGCTTGGAACAAGGCAGAATGAAAAAGTACTAGCTCTGACTTTAATGGTTAATAGTGTTTGAATTAAAAACAAAAACTCTCATCATTATTTCCCTGATTTATCCTAAGGGTGAACTAAATATTTAAGTGTATTACAAAAGATCACATTCTCTTTACTATTTTTTTCTGTTACCTGAGAATTCCCATCAGGACTGAAACTGGAAACATAGTTTGTGGTTTCTCAGAATTTCACTGGCTTCAGCATGCTGAAAAGAATACCCAAAATGCAGGTGTATTTTTCTCCTTTGCTACTTCTCAACACTTTCTTCCCCTCCTACTGCACAGAAAAAAAAATCTTATAACTATAAACTGGTCTCCTGCTTGGATTAATTTTCTTCACCAAAACAGTGACCATTGTCAAATGCCTTCTTGCATCTCCATGGAAACTGTTTCCTTGGCCATAGACAAAGGTCTGCCTATAATACAATGCCAGAAGAGCGTCTGACGTTGTAGACCCCTTGTTTAAAATCACAGTGCAAGAGTATAATGTAGATTTTATATTATTTCTGCCTGTCTGCTGCAGCTGGTAGGCCTTCATTCCAAAATAATATTTTTTCAAATGAAGTAGCAGAAAAGAGCTTTACATTTTTGTTATCCCTTCCAGCACAAAATAAAAAATGCCTGTGCTGCCACTACCTGATTCAATCAAGTGGAGTACATTCGATACCCACAGGCTACAAGTGCTGGAAAAGCTGACTTGTATTTTAATTAATAATGTGCTACACTTTCTAAACAGCGAGGCCTTTGGCAATCTGATTTGCTTTGTTCATTATTTGCTGTAAACAATTTTCAAACAACATGTAGGCAACTCTATTTCTGAATATCTCCTGCTAATTCATAAAATTAACAAAAATGCAGAGGAGAATCTGTTTCTTCCTTGCCCAAAAAATCTTTATTAAGCTTTAATCATAGCCAATAGAGGTTTAGGGATGGGAATATTGGGGTTTACAAGTCTAAGAGATAAAATGAAATACAAAAACCCCACAATAAATTATATATAATCTATACACACTGCTAATTAACTAAAACACATATAACCAGGATGAGGCCTAAGAGTCCATTGAAAATCTGGTGACAGAGTATGAAAAATATTCCATGGTGATTATTTGGGGTACTACTGTATACTCTATTGTGTCCCCTAACCATTTGTATGTTGAAGTCCTAACCACCCCTCCCCTGGGATGACAGTTTACCTGGTATTGGGGCTTCCCTGAGAGCTCAGCTGGTAAAGAATCCACCTGCAATCCAGAAGTCCCCAGTTGGATCCCTTGGTCAGGAAGATCCTCTGGAGAAGGGATAGGCTACAGTATTTGGGGGCTTCAGTATTCTTGGGCTTCTCTGGTGGCTCAGACAATAAAGAGTTCACCTGCAGTGCAGGAGACCTGGGTTTGATCTCTGGGTTTGGAAGATCCCCTGGAGCAGTGAACAGCTACCCACTCCAGTATTCTTGCCTGGAGAATTCCATGGACAGAGGAGTCTGACAGGCTACACAAAATTAAACACAACTGAGAGACTTTCACTTTCAGAGATAGCATCTTATGGAAGTATGAAAGTTGCATAAGATCATCAGAGTAGTGTCCTGATCTGACAGGATTCATATTCTTATAAGAAGGGATACCAAAGAGCTCGCTCACTCTGCCATGAGAACACGGTGACAAGATGGCTGTCTGCAAACCAGGAAGAGATACCTTACCAGAAAGTGAATCAGCCAGCACCTTAACCTTGGACTTCTCAGTCTATAGAACTGAGAGAAATACATTTTTGTTGTTTAAGCCACCCAGTCTATGATATTTTGTTATGGCAGCCCAAGCTGACCAAGACATTTGGGGAAGAAGAAATTGAAAGTATGGAAGCACTCCCTTTATTTTAAATAGAACATACACTCCTTCCTCAGATGGAGGTAAGTGGTTAATCTTCACATTCACAGGACACACATTTCTTAGAACTGTATTAAAGTTTAGGAGAGAGGACTTGGTTTAGACCTCAAGAATAACTTCAGAATTAAGGATATATATGGATAGAAGAATAATTTCTTTCCTTTGCATGGCACTATATGGATTACAGGCTAACTATTCTACAGATTGGCTTTACTCATCCCTATAAAGTCTAAAGTAATTTGCATCTCCAGTTTTGAAATGAGGAGACTGATCAAAATTACACAGTTGAAGGTGGTAGCACGCGTAACAGGTAATAAAGCATACATGTGGTGAAACGAGGGTTAAACCCCTTCTGATCTTGAGTAAAACACATAATGAGAGGCATAAAAGGACCAGTTTTGAGGCCCATTTTTGGAGTGCGAATGACTTAAGAGGATAATTTAAGTTTTTAATTTAACTTTCTCCTCTTTCATGTTAAACTATCTTTCAAAAGATCATATTCCCATCAAATTAACATAATTTACATAAGACCAGAGTGGCAATAACTACAGCTGAAATGAACCTGTGTTGGTATCTTCTCATAAAAAGTATTGATCATTTATTAATCTACTTATCATTCATGTAACAGATGTGCAATGAGCATCTAATTTTTTCAGATGTTGTGTTTGGTACTGAGTATACAGTAGTGAAGAAAATAATCACATTTCCTGATTTTAATTAGCTGGCATCTATTAATGCTAATTCCATTAACCCATCATGTATTTAGGACTAACCAGGCAACAGTCTCTAGATAGATAAAAATTTTAATGTATAAAAATAAGATTTAATGATTACCTGTAAGAAAAAAAATTAAGAATTTTAATACACTATGATAAGTATAGGCACATAGAAGTTTGTACTATATGGAGGGGTTGGCCTAAAGTCAGAAATGATCAACTCTTCCTATGGAGCGGAAACTCAAAGAAAATTTCATTTAAATGAAAGAAGGATACTAGGTACAAATGGTGAGAAAGGGGATTTCTTCCAGGTGTAATGGTTAGTATAAATATATACAAGTCGAAATTAAGAGTAGGTTGAGAACAAAATCAATTACATGTACTTTCATTTTTTTTTAATGTAGAAGGGTAAGATATAATGATGGATGTATTATGAGGAATAAAAAGCAATGAGACTGGAGATAGAAACAGAACCAAGTCATAAAGAATTTTAAATGCCACCCAAAATAATTCTCCTTTCTTTTATAGGAAGTTGGAAACCATTGAGGAGTTGTAAACAGAATAGTGAAATAACCATATTTGTATTTAGAGAGACATATAACAGTAACATGGAAGATGAGCTACAGAAATGTGAGACTTGAATAATCAAAGGTGAAACAGTTAAGTTAGAGTGAATAAGGGCATGGACCAAGGCAGTGGCAGTGAAAATCAAGCTCCTTTATTGCTGTAGTAGATCAAAAATACATCCAGTTCAGTCTATTTTTTTATGAACAAGAACTTCAAAGTTAGCAAGCGAGAATAAGATTGCCAAATTCCTAATAGACATAAATCTCAGGGATCAAAAGTCTGGAAGTTTTTCAAATTCTCAAAAATCATGTTATTACTGTATCTATTTAACAAGAGAACAACTGACTTACCCAGTAGAACACAGAAACAAAGCTTGAGCTTGGATCCCATCATTTCTGTTCCAGCCCATCAATCTCAACATAGAAAAAGGCCTCAATTTTATCTCTATCTTATTTCATAAAATAGTAGGACTATACTATCTGAAAAGATTACCTAGAAAGTTGATTTTTCTCTTGGCCTGCTCGTAGTTTCCCACTGAAGCCTAATGACTTGTTGATCGTGTAATCAAGTAAAACACAACTGAGGTGGAGAATTGAAGGATGTCCATGCAGCTGAAAGCTGTTTGTTATTTTCCAGGGCATTCAGTCTTAAAATAACTCTTCAGATAATAAATTCAGACTTATAAAGTTTCCTTGTATCCAGTCAAATAATGTCACTCCATCCAGAAGAACAGGGCCTGCAAAGGAAAGTTTGCTAAATATATCAATAACATGAAGAGTTCCAGTTCTCACAAGAGAAGCATGTGATATAACTTGGACCTCTTTGGGGTCGAGGAGTATGCTGCTGCTGCTAAGTCGCTTCAGTCGTGTCCGACTCTGTGCGACCCCATAGACGGCAGCCCACCAGGCTCCCCCATCCCTGGGATTCTCCAGGCAAGAACACTGGAGTGGAGTGCCATTTCCTTCTCTAATACATGAAAGAGAAAAGTGAAAGTGAAGTCACTCAGTTGTATCCGACTCTTAGCGACCCTGTGGACTGTAGCCTACCAGGCTCCTCTGTCCATGGGATTTGCCAGGCAAGAGTACTGGAGTAGGGTGCCATTGCTTTCCTTCATGATAAATCATGTCTTAGAAAACAACCTGCTTTGAATAGTATTAAATTACTACAGGGGATTACAATCTGTCCTACTATGTTTAATGTTTTCAACAAATGCCTTGGCAATTTAATCTTAAACCCATCAGCTAGATTTTTATTTTACCCTCACAGTTCAGAGGATAGTAACTGAATTCACCCATATCAGTATCACTAGAGTTAAAAGCATTGCTTTGTATCAAGTGGAGCTGTGAACATTGAATTTACTCAAACTGTACCCTAGAGGTTCAATTGCTCACTGTAGCTGTTGAGTTTAAAAGTATTCCTTCACTTCAACTTTCAGTGAGAGCTGAATAGGATTTCCAAATTCTCAATAGACACAAACCTTTTGGACTTGGGAACAAAAATCTGGAATTTCTGCAAATTCTCAGGAATTTTTAAAAAATATGTTATTACTGTATTTTTCATAACACTGTCTTTATATAATGGTAATGAGTGACCATTATATAAACATGACTCATTCAATGTGACAGGGTTAAAGTCTCACAACTTTTCTGTTAAATAGAGATATAGTATTAAATAAATGTTTTATTTTGATTTAAAACATGTCTGACAATGAGCTGACTGATTTTCTCTGTTTCTTAAGATCCCTTCAAAACTTTTCATATTCTATAGTTGATATTACGGTGTCATAAATTACTTAATAAGTAAAAGTTATTAAGTTTAATATTATTTACAAAGAATGGTAACCTATGGAGTACATTCAAGCACTAGAAAATGCCAGTGAATATTATTGGGTGGTATTTGAACAAAATAACATTTGATCACACAGCAAAATTAAAGGCACTACACAGAATCAAATGTCGAAATTACCAATTTAAGTATTTATATTGCTTCCAAAACTTGTTTATTCTTGGAGCATCACTGACAGGATTTATATAATGTATACCACATGTATAATCTTGTTAATATTTATTTTATTTACAAGGATGATGAACCATTAGCTAAAGACAGGACCACAAACACGGTTTACAACCTGGCAACTACTCTACTGGACTGTATAGTCCATGGGGTTGCAAAGAGTCAGACACGACTGAGCAACTTTCATTTCACTTCAGCTATTCTAGAACTAAACAAGCCTGACTCATTAGTAACTTGACCACTTCTATTTCCCCTGATCCTTCCCCTGTTCCAAGAAGCATCAACTTTATTCTCAGACTTCACACATTAGCATTTCTTACTCTTGCCTCTGCCATGAAGCTGTCCCATTAATGTTTCTGTGTGGATTGTTTAGCTTTAATTCCTATAGAAATAATACATTTTCTCAATTTCTGAATTTATTTTTTCTAGAATTTAAGATTCATAAAGACATTAATTCTCCTAAGAAATACCAAGAAGAAATTCCTTCATGGAAACACTAAACCCAATTATTCTCTTGCAATCTGAAGTCACGCTAGACATCCAGGATTTTGAAAAAGTAAGTTAATGTACACAGAACATCCACATGGTCTGAAATCCATATTTTTCACCCACATAAAAAGTTCCTAATTTCAAGTAAAAGTAATTTTATTTCAACAGTACCTGGGCCAAGTGACTAGAGAAGCAATTACTTTTTAAAATTTCATTCATGTTGTACTATTTCTTTTGAAATCAAGGAATCAACTTGAATTCTTGATACTTATTTGTCCTGAGGTCTGGAAGAATAAGATGAATTTAGCAGGTTATTCACTAAATTGATCTTATTATAATAAATACAAATGGTATTTCTCAGCTTCTTAGAGAAATTTTATAATTCTATCATAGGTGAAATACATATCTAAATAGTAATTATTAAAGGGATAATTATTAAATTATGCCATTGCTCTAAAGAAAAATTTAACCTTTTTGAATTTTTCAAACCAGCACAGGCTCTATACTGTCAATGATACCACTTAGATAATTGTTTATATAATCCTTGCATCCTTTTGTGGATTTTATCTGGATGTTATACACAAAAAAATAGAGACAAAAGACCTAGTACAAGTCCCTGACACAGCACTGTGACATCAGGTTCATTGGAGAAAAGGGGACATCTCCATCGAGATCTCTGCTCTCTGATTAATGAGGAGGCATTCATTACAACTCAGGAACAGACAGCACCTCCACAAAGTAGAAATTTAATTTATTAGTCTATGGGGCAGAGGTTAAGGAACATGAGAAAGAGAAAGAAAAGGATAAAAAAGGGACAAGAAAACAACTGGAGCAATACAGAGATGTGAAGTTGCAAATGTCACAGGCTTAAGAATAGCAATAATGATCCTGGAAATCAGCACATATTTAAAATCAGTATAAATTACTTAAGTAAATTATATTAAAAGATGTAAATATTAATGATTCAGCTAAATGTGCCATTGTAAATGTACCCATGTCACTGTCATTTATGATATGTACAACTAATTCTATTAAGTTTTGTTGAAAGAGCGAATGAAAATTAAGTCAGCTACTAAAAAATAGAATTTTTTAGAAAATATTTGCCACCTACTGCCTAAGTAGCTGGTGTCACAAGAGCCAAGCCAATGGGAGCATGTTAGACGGGATTGCTTGCTTCCAAGCATGACCATTCAGTGGGTCTGGATAGAAACCAGGCCTGTCTGGAAGCCAGGGACCCAACATAAGGTTTACAGCGGAGCTGACTTCTGCTTCCATCACCTCTCTCCATGGCTGCAGCAATTCTCCAAGAGGGCTTGGGACCCTTGCCATATCTTCTTTCAAAAGTAAATACATCACTTCAGACAGTGCTAAGTACAGTTATTCAAAATCTTTTACTTTGAAAGAAGTAAACGGCTTTCTTCTGGGGATTGTGGTGTAAAGAGTCACGTCCACCATGGAGTTTGTTATCACTGGAACTAACAGTGATGTGATGTCATTTTAAAATGTCATAGCTGTGCCAAATGCTGGCTAGCTCTTCACCAAACTTATTTCTTCTTCCTCAGAATGCAGCTAGACTGTCTTTTCCTCCCTTCTGTGTAGTAGGGTGTGGCCACTAAACTTAGCTGCAGTGAGTAACTTTTGAGTGGAAGTGACTGACCCACAGAAGCCTCCCACACAAAGTCCTTAATGCTCTTTCTGCCAGCCTGGGGGTGGGTCGGAGTGTCTTGGCTGTGTTTGGGTGCCATGCCTCAAGAAGGCAAAACCCACAAGATGAAAAGGGTCTAGCTCCTTGAATCACCACTTAGAGGAAAGGCAGCCACCAATTCAGAACACCTGTTTTGGCTTTTATGAGACCAAAATATAAATTTCTATCATATTGTGCCATTAAAAACTTGTCACTGGTATTCTTAAAATAGTAATGTCACTTCCCTGTTACGATAGTTATCTTGATATAATCTGTGTTTCATAACACACTCTTCAGAGAGCTTCTACCATCTGTAAAGCCAATGTGAATTTTCACTACAACAGGAACATGTCACTCATGCTCCATTAAATATATTGCTTTTAATAACTAAATTAGAATAATGTAGCTAATTACTGCTCACCACTGTATTTCCAAGATCCTCTCTGCTTTATTTCCCTCATTTAGTTTCAAAAGTTTCGGGGCTTATCTTTTTTAAACTTTCAGGGTCTTAAGAATAGTAGACACTAGTTGATAGCAGTAAAAGGAAGCTTGTTGAAATCATGAGTATTGCTATTGTTCTGGGATTTATTATTCTATTTCATATTCAAATTTTGTACCTCCACAGAAGTGAAGAGATCACAAAGACATCAGAAGTTAATTCAGTCCCAGATAAGCCTAGTATGAACACTTAGTCCCTCCAAAACAAAAAAACTTTGATTTAAAGGCAAAAGTATATAAATAGTTGGAAGGTTTTTAAGGCATCTTCAAGCTATTTTAAATTTTAGCTAATATGTGAGAAAAGGAACAAAGACTGTTTTTGTAATACTGAGGGAGTTTTGTAACACTGATCACTTTAAAGCACAATTTTAAAATGATCATCTCAAACTGCCAAGTAACAGAGTATAATTGACTAATCGCTATTATTTATTCTGTCATCTTCTTTCCTCCATTAAGTGTTTTGTTTAGAAAGAGAGAAATGCTATGAAAACTGCTTTTCTCTCCTCAAGAAGAGTTAAGTCACATATGTTGCAATACATTTGCATTCATAAACAAACAGAACTCAGACAAATTAAAAATGATTATTTATGCCTTAAGAAGCCACATCCCCCTGAAGAGCCATCCAAAGGTCAACCATTGCCTCAAACTCTGTTGCATCCACCGTGACCTGGAAGTACATTGATAATGACCCCTCGGCTGTAGGACTTCAAGACTTAATCTTTTGACATACAAGCTGCCCCGGGGCATTGGGAGCTGGCATTTCCCTTTGTGAGATGTACGCAAACAATAGCATTTTAAACAATTCAAAACCCCAGTGCCTAAAATAGACCTGGCACAGCTCTCCTCCTCAGGAGCAGCTTCTCGCCAGCTCAGCTCTCACTCGGAGGCACGTGCCGGGGAACTGGGAGCTGGCGGAGGCAGCTGGAACCAGGCGCTGTATGTACTATTGGCATCTCCCCTACTTTTCAAGGCACGCTTGTCATCTGTATCATCGCAAACTTAATTACAGGGCGATGCAACTCCAGCCTCTTGGGGGAAGAATTTGTATACATTGTTCAGAGAAAGGAAACTTTGCTGGAGAAAATTTACCTCCTCTTTTTCTAAGTGCCACCCGATTTGAAGGTAGTTGCATAAAATAGCTTGACTGTCGTGTTCCTGATAGTGGTGCCTCCATATCTCTGTGAAAGGAAACATCAATAGAGTGGTTTGGACTATTGTGGAGCTTGACCCAAGACCTCTGTAGAGAGCTCCTTCTATTATAACTAAGGCTGAGAAAGGGCTTCTCAGGTGGCGCTAGTGGTGAAGAACCCGCCTGCTAAGGCAGGAGATTTAAGAGAAGTGAGTTTAATCCCTGGATCAGAAAGATCTCCTGGAGGAGGATATGGCAACCCACTCCGGTATTTCTGCCTGGAGAATACGGGGAGAGAGGAACCTAGCGAGTTAAAGTCCACAGCGTCGCAAAAGAGTCCCACATGACTGAAGTGACTTAGGACGCATGCAAGACAAAGGAAAAACTGTGTGTCTAGAATCTCTGGTTTCTAATCCCAGAGAGGAAAACAGAGGGTGGTAGAAATGACAGTCCTTCAGAGGAAGGAATCCTGAAGGCTAGTAAAAATGGCTCCCAGCTCAAAGAAGCACTATTTCTCTCTGATGTGAAAGAAAAAGAAAGTGATCAGGAAATTCCTCTGCTTAAAATGCCAGTTTCATATTTTTGCAACCAGAACTACCCAAATACCTACCCATCATTGGCTTCCCTATGGTTCAGCTGGTAAAGAATCTGCCTGCCATGCAGGAGACCTGGGTTCCATCCTTGGGGTGGGAAGATCCCCTGGAGAAGGGAAAAGCTACCCACTCCAGTATTCTGGCCTGAAGAACTCCATGGACTGTATGGTCCATGGGACTTTCACCTTCACTCTCATTTTTTAGGCAATCAGTGGGAAACCTCTCTCCTGCACTGACACCATTGGGTGAGTTGCACATGGCCTTTGCATCCAGAAAGTGAGGAGCGCTGCCATTCTGCACAGGGTGCAGATACCCCAAACTCAGGCCTACCTGCTGAACCAAATGAACGGAACAGCGATAAGGTTGTTCGGCAGGAGTGGTAAAGAATCCACCTGCCCATACAGGAGTAGGAAGAGATGCAGGTTCCATCCCTGGGTGGGGAAGATCCCCTGGAGGAAGGCATGGTAACCCACTCCAGTATCTTGCCTGGAAAACCCCATGGACACAGGATCCTGGTGGGCTACAGTCCATTGGGTCACATAGAGTTGGACACAACTGAGGCGACTTAGCATCCATTATCACTGGACATCGATTCAACCATTTATTCACTCAACAAACCTTTACTGAGCTAAGTGCTATATTTGATAGGAAGATGGCTCTAGGGAAAAAGTGCCAGCCAGATGTGTATACAGATTGTTAAATCATGCAGTGTTGTGAGTGCTTTGAGAAGATTCACCCTGAGGTTATTGGTCACAGGTATTTGATTCTTTTTTGCTACTTAATATTTCTTATAATTTATTTCATTCAATGAAGGGTTTAATCTTAATCAAAAGAGGGGGAGACAAAGCAAATAAACACAAGAAAAGCTTAGCACCATGAAATGTGATGTCTCTCTCTTATTTTTCCCATTGCTCAACACCAAGAAAATGAAACCTTTCTCTTGCCATGTGTTGTTTTAATAAACTGTACATTAGTTTCGTTCAACTGCTCCAGCCCCTGGCTATCCACTTTTCTGTATATTAGTTTTAAATACACATAGCTTGCAATAACACCACAGCCAAAGCTGTGCCTCAAGTTAAGAAACAGTTAGGATTGCTTTACATTAGCAGTCCCATTGAAAACATTTATTCAATCAAAGGAAAAAAATAAATGTGGTCCCTCAGCTCTGTCAAGTATAAACTGTTATTGATCCCCTAAATGAAATTTGTTCATGCTGATCGATCAAACACATTATCTTTTTTTCCAGTCTATTACCAGCAATTGGAAACTCTCAAGCATCAATAGTTGTTTGACCATATACAGCTGTAAATTTAGATGACTATTTTCAAACCTGAATAATTTCTCCCCATCCATCTCTCCCAAAAAGTAACATTGACATTGAGATGATTTCTCTCCAAGCTGATGGTTAAAAAAAATAATTGAATAACATGCTGACAATAATTGGTGTCTCTCCTGCTAAGCTGCATGGCGGTAGGAAAGCATCAAGCTGTAAAACATGACTTCACGACAGCAGACCCTGCTCTCCTTTTCCTGGTCTCCTTACACTAGGGGCCATCTCGAATTCTTCATACATTGTTAGCCATATTTGACACAGAATCATTTATTATTGAACTTTCCTCCTTACAAGTTCTGTTATGGTGGGTGGCACCTGACTTATTATCCCACTCGAGTTGTATGCACCTTACGGAACAAATCAATCCACTGGGAGCACAACCTCTCTACAGAGCAGCCAATGTTCATATCAGAGATGTACTTCAGGGGAGCTTATACTGCCACAAAATTTTTAAAAGTGAGTCTGATCCAATAAAGTCAATGTATTCTACTCATTCATTCATTCCTGTATCCATCCAGCAAGTTTGCAGGCCATTTATTCATTCATTCTAGTCTCAGAGTTCTGCTTTATATTTCTACTTAGATACCACTATAAAATGACTTAATATATTATATATTTATTACACTGCAAGTTGAATTGTATTTCCTATATACACAGTGAAGTGAAGTACAATAAGTTGATTACATAGATGTTGAACTTGTCCCAGTACCAACACAATATGTTAGGGTCAATAGTCATAATGACATAAACCTGACAAACCTAAGAACAGATCTAAATTGTCCAACTAAAAATGTAAATGATTATAGTTAACCAGAGGAACATAAACACTTGTTTGAAATAAGACAATGATTTCACTCTCATTTTAGTGCACAGGGAGAATTTTACTGTTCTTATATTGTTTCTCAATAGTGATATATTTATATTTTATGATAAAAGATCATTGTTCACACAAATTCTATCAGTGAATAGATACATGTATTGGGTTGATTCAAGCATTATGGAGTCTTTGTCTAGTTCACCATTTGACCACTCATCAGCGCGAACTTGCTTTTAGGTTAGACTATAAAATTAGTTTTTTACTACTAGTTTCAATTGTCAGCTTTCTAGAACTCAAGTTATATCTTCAAAAGAAAATTCACAAATGACTGTATTTTTTAAAAAGAAATCTTCATCCCTTAATTGCCATCATTAGGGACATACTTTCTACAGCTGTCAATACGGTATATGTTTGTCTTCTATCCTACTGATAGGTAACAATTTTCCAAGCAAGCTTAGAGAGTAGTGACTCTTTATTAAAACTGACAAGAGAGGGAATCACAGATTTTTAAAAATTATTCTGGAAATTATTACTGACAAGTCTGTCTTCAATTCCTAAGCAGAAAGACACAGTGAGAAGTTAACACACCCCATCACCACAACAAGCTAGTAGCATTTCTGCCTTGTTTGTATAAAAAACTACTTCTTAGCAGGTGCCATTCCACTACTGTCTAAAGTTCCATTTCTCTTATGAAAGCAAAGTGATGGTCTGTTGAAGAAGTAAAAAATATCAAATGCATCAGGACACAAAACCAGATTTCAGTGAGGTTTACTGATTATGAATCTCAAAGCCCCAGATATAAATATTAATATAATAAGCAGTAGGTAATTGATAATAGAGTCAAAATCAAAAAATATATAAACCAATAGGAAAAGACATTATCGAACTAAGAAGTTCATAGACTAGAAAAAACTTCAAGTATTAGAGAACCATGGCCTTCCCAGGTGGCACTGGTGGTAAAAAACGCACTTGTCAATGCAGGAGACATAAGAAAGGCCGGTTTGATCCCTGGGTTGGGAAGATCCCCTGGAGGAGGGAATAGCAACCTACTCCAGTATTCTTGCTAGGAGAATCCCACGGACAAAGGAGCCTGGCGGGCTACAGTCTGTGGGGTTGCAGAGTCAGACATGACTGAAGTGACTTAACATGCACACATGCATTACAGAATCATATTCTTCTTACATCAGCTCAATTCAGCTTCATATGTTTGCTTTGTCTTCCACTTCGATAGTCTCAACTGATCAACAAAATATATTGCTGGACAGAGATCTTCAAGATAAAAAGCAATGTTGTTAGCCTGTTTACCATCTGTTAAAATCCCCAAATCATTGTTTCTACCACTTCCTAGTGAATTTACAGAAAAATAAACTTCACATTAACTCTATTAGATCAATTACCAGCCAATAAATTATTTTTGGAATTAATTCCTATAGTGTAATATAAAACATGATTCCTACTAATGAGGACATAAGCAATTGATGTGATATCTAGTTTAATTTTAGAAATGGCACTATACACATTACAAAGGGAACAGGGCACTTTAAAATTAATATTGACAAATAGTACTGAGGCTTTCTATAATGTTAAAAAAATACACATTTCAGAAAGTCAAACATAATTCTCATTTTCTCCTCAAAGGAGAATCAATACAATTGAAAGAAAGTCCAAATTAGTTGGAGTTCATTTTCATCCTGTACTACTGGATGTGAAAAAAAAAAACAAAAAACCTTGATTCCTCAATTTATTCAATCTTCTTCTTCCTATATACTTAATATGACCATTTGATTCTGGTTTCTGGTTATATAGATGGGAATCCTTAGAAACAACAATCAAAAAAAGAACAAATATTCATAAGTCAATATTGTGAGCATACTTAGAGCTCATTCTACTATAAGGAAGTGCTGAATATTCTTTATTCACAAAAACCTTAATTTGAGCAATAAACTCTTTTAATTTGGACCATAACTGTACAGAGTTTAATTGGTAATAATTTGACATCTAATTGTGTATAGAAAGCTGCTGTTCAGCCCTGATTTGTTATTTCTAAATGATTTTGGCAGGGATGCAAAAGAATATGAGTACACGTTGTATGAATGTCTAAGCCACACTGCCTTTACATGACAGCTCGGAGTGCAGAACTGGATCCCAGCAGACAGAGAAAGCTACTCCCATTTTTGTTGAAGCAATATATTTTTCCTTTAAAATGAAGAAAAAAACTGTACAGATGAATACTAGAATTAAAATGATTTTGAATTATTTTGCCAAGTTTAGATTTACTTACCTTGGATTCATCACATTTTAAAATTTTTCCAGCAATAATAAGAACTAATGCTTATTGAGTCACTGTTTTAAGTGTTTAAATATATTAATTCTTTCCATCTGCATGTTAATCTTCTATGGCATAAGTCATCTTGAGTGGGAAAGCCAAGATTTGAATCCAGAAAGGCTTAATTCAGAAGCCATTTCTTCTACATTATTTGTCTTCTCAAAACAACAACAGTAAATCTTAGATATTAGGTCTCTATGCTTTTCAATGGAGGAATTAGAAAAACTTCTTTAACAAATAAAAGGAAAAATGAAAATTTTATTTGAACACTTTGAGAAAACAGATCTCCCCCAACAACTGTATATATCTTTCCAAGAACATGGTAAATGTCTTCCTCCCTCACTTATAGACCATCTGATTTTCCTCTGATAGTAAATTCAAAGATACGCATTCAAGAATAGGAACATTCTTTGTGCCAAACAGATTACCCAGGGATCTTGATTTGTACTTGTTACCCAGAGACTGCTATCTAACACTGCCTGATAGACTGAATAGCCTGAGTCTGAGTGGGATCATAGCCATTTATGACTCTGCAGGAGCAAGCCCATGCTGGGTCTTTCCTACTATGGAGTAGACCCTGCAGTGTTCAGAGGTTAATCTTGAATATTTGATGCAATAATAATGATATGAAGCTATCCTTCTACTTGCAAACTGGAATTCTTCACAAAGAACAATCACAACCAAGCTGCCCATTCTTTTTAAGTTTGCACATTAAACATCAACCAAGATGGGCCATATTCTAAAACAGAATACAGATCTCAATAAATTTGAAAATATTCAGGTCCTACACAGTATGTTTCCTGACCTTAACAAAATTAATTTAGAAATTAACAACAGAAAGATTTCTGGAAAAGTCTTAAGTATTTGAAAAATGAATAATATTCTTCCAAATATTGTATGAGTTAAAGAAAAACTTAAAAGAGAAATTAGAAAGTAATTGTGAACTAATGAACATAAAAAAGCATATCAAAATTTGTAGGATACTACTTAGCAGTAAACTACAGTAGAAGATGCTCCAAAATCACTGCAGATGGTGATTGCAGCCATGAAATTAAAAGACGCTTACTCCTTGGAAGGAAAGTTATGACCAGCCTAGATAGCATATTAAAAAGCAGAGACATTACTTTGTTAACAAAGGTTCATCTCGTCAAGGCTATGGTTTTTCCTGTGGTCATGTATGGATGTGAGAGTTGGACTATAAAGAAAGCTGAGCACCGAAGAATTGATGTTTTTGAACTGTGGTGTTGGAGAAGAGAGTCCCTTGGACTGCAAGGAGATCCAACCAGTCCATTCTGAAGGAGATCAGTCCTGGTATTCTTTGGAAGGACTGATGTTGAAGCTAAAACTCCAATACTTTGGCCACCTCATGCGAAGAGCTGACTCTTTTGAAAAGACCCTGATGCTGGGAAAGATTGAGGGTAGGAAAAGAAGAGGACAACAGAGGATGAGATGGTTGGATGGCATCACCAACTCAATGGACATGGGTTTGGGTGAACTCTGGGAGTTGGTGATGGACAGGGAGGCCTGGCATGCTGCGGTTCATGGGGTCCCAAAAAGTTGGGCACATCTGAGCAACTGAACTGGCTGACTGACTGACAGTAGGAGAAAATTTATAGAACTAAATATTAGGAAAATATTAGAAAAATAGTGAGATCTCAAACAGTAACCTCAGGATCAACTTTAAGTTACTAGAACAAGAAGAGCAGACTAAACTTAGAGTTAGCTGATGAAACTCCCAGAACCTGGGATGATGCTGGAATACCCTCCAAGACAACATGGACTGAGAAGGACCACGATGTAAAGGTAAGAGGAGTACTTTTACACTGACCTCAGGCCTTCCCCCAGGCCTGCACAGCTCTGCTTTGAGAGGGTCCTCCTGGGCCTACAGTTTCTTCAGTGGATAAAGGAGAGCCCAAGACAGACATCCAGCTTGGCCAAAGTTGTGGGATACTTCCTGGAAGGCTCGTTCCAATCTCTTCTCATGGGGATCACTGGAGGGATATATGGAGCTTGACTACTACAGATCAGATACAGATGGAGAAGATGGTGGTGGGCTTACAGTAAACATCACTCAGATCTTGTGGGTAATGTCTCTGCTTACAGCAGCACCTGACCAGACATGCCAGCCAGAAGTTCTGCCCATTTGTAGAGCCAATGGCCCCCTCTGGCCAGGAAGATAGGTTGACTCGGATTCCCAGTCAACTGGTCAGAGTGGATATGGAACCCATTCAGTGGATAGGGAACTCACCCAGTCTTGCCCAGCTGCTCAGCACAGTCTCAAGTCCCACCCCTCTGGGAAGCCTGGCCACAGATACCCAGAAGCTGCATCCTACTGCCCACTTTGGCAGGGAGTTAAGCCAGCAGCCCTGGCCATATTCAGCATAACCATTAGTGGCATGACAGGGGAGCCCAAACAGTGACACTGAGCATCCTCAGAGCACAGTCTATTGTACTGCCCTGCCCTGGTGCCCAGCCTACAGCCCACCTTAACAGTAGAGCTGAGCATATACTGCTAAGTCACTTCAGTCGTGTCCGACTCTGTGCGACCCTATAGACGGCAGCCCACTGGGCTCCCCCATCTCTGGGATTCTCCAGGCGAGAACACTGGAGTGGGTTGCCATTTCCTTCTCCAATGCATGAAAGTGAAAAGTCAAAGTGAAGTCGCTCAGTCATGTCTGACTCTTAGTGACCCCATGGACTGCAGCCTACCAGGCTCCTCCATCCGTGGGATTTTCCAGGCAAGAGTACTGGAGTGGGGTGCCACTGCCTTCTCCAAGAGCTGAGCATATGGCCCTACCCAATTGCTGAACATAGCCTGCGGCCCCACCCAACCTGAGAGCCAGCATAATTAACCTTCTTAATAGAACAATTTATTTAAAAATAGAAAATGTACATTGATATTAAGAAAACAAACAACTCAATGAAAAATGGGTAAAAAAAAATTTGAACAGATATATGGTTGGCAAATAAGCACATGAAGAGCAGCTCAGCATGACCAGTCATTAGGGAAATGTCAATTAAAATTGCAGTTCTTAGAATGGCTAAAGTTGAAACATCTGACTGTACCAAGTGTTTGGTGATATGAAGGAGCCAGAATTCTCAGTGCTGCCAGTGTGAATCTAAAATGGTATAACTACTTTGAAAAATAGTTTAGTAGTTTCTCTAAAATTTAAAAATATACTTACCATGTGTTTCAGTCATTCCATTCTTAGTTTTTCATCCAAAAGAAATCAAAAGCACATATCCATACAAAGACTTATACACAAATGTCATAGCAGCTTTATTTGTAATAGCTAGTGTTTGGAAACAATCCAAATGTCTATCAACAGATGAGTGGATAAACACATTGTGATATATCCTACACGATTTGGAATACTACTCAGCGAAAGGAAAGAAATAAATCTCACAAGAAGATGGATGAATTTCAAGATAATTTTTCTGAGTGAAAGAATTGTTGCAAAAAAGAATACATTCTGTGTGACTCCATTTCTATAAAATTCTAGAAAATGTAAACCCATCTACTAAGACAGAGAGCAGAGCAGTAGCTTACCAGAGGATGAGGAGGTGGTGATGGGGAGAGGTGAAGCAGACAAGGAGGGTCAGGAAGGAGGATTTCAGGAGGGCCCAAAAATGTTTGGACATGATGAATATGTTTATTTCTTGATTTTACACATATGTCAGAACTTATCAAATTGTATACTTTTAAAATATGAAGTTAAGTGTATATTAATTGACCACAGTAAAGCTGTTTAGAAATTAAAAAAAAATAAAATTATGAACCATGATAAAGACACAAGGAACTTTGAGAAAGGTATGCATTATTATTTTTACCTGTTCAAAAAAATGAATAAAGGTGAGTGAAGGTAACCATTTGCCCCTCAAAACACAAGCCCAATTTCATCTCAACCTCCTGTTCATTGTGCACTCACACTCACGTCTAATTCTTGTGCTCTTAATATGATATAAAGATGAGCCCATGAGGAAAAGAAGAAAACTGTAGCAAGTTTGGGTAGGGTTTGCCTCCCTCCTCCTGATCTCCTTGGCTATGCCACACCCCAGGCTATATGGGAAGACAGAATTCGTGGGTTTTTCCCAAGTGTCCCTGACAGAGGTGGGTTCAGTTGTTTTGGGGAGCTTGTTTATACGGAAAACTCATCAGGACCATTGTCAGGATTGTCAGCAACTGTGGAAAATCTGTTTCTGAACCTCCAATAAAGCACAGTTCTAGCCAAGTGAGAGCTGAAAAAACATCTCAGTTTTTCTAAGAAAATCCCATAGACCCAACAGATTCAGTGTCATCCGAATATTCCACATGCAGTTTCACTTCTTTACTCATGTCTATTTAAGCGCTTTTTGAAAGCTGTAATTACATAAACAGAGAGCCTCCCACACTCTGACAAGTGGAAAAATACATATTAACTCCAGACAAAATGTGGGTGGTGGTATCTTTTTTTTTTTCCTTAAGCAAGCGTTCTACTGTCAGAAACTATGAAACACTACTGCAAACAGTGATAAGTGACTAAAAATCTTTCCTATTAGAAACTGCCACGTAGTTTCCTAGGATAATTATTTTACTTTTTTTTTTTTAAACCTTTCCTGGATAAACAGTAAAGTTCTTAAATCTAATTCTTTCTTCCCTATAAAATGTTGTCAATCCATCCCGTTTCCCAAATCCTTCAGTTTGTAAGAACTGACTAATTAGGGAAATGCTTGCTATTTTGAAGTGGATTGAATGTGTTCTTTTTGATATTTCAATTTCTCATCATTTGAATTGCATATTTTGAGGGTGGACAATGGAAAAGAAAGACAAGGCAAAAACTTGTCCTCTGGTTTATAAACCAGGCACTTCTGCCGAAGGTTTTCATGTCAGTGTTAATGTGAAAAACAAGGCCACAAACCAAATCAGATGTCAGAATTAGCATTGTTTTAACTACTTACCTTGGACTAATTTTCACCTTTAAATTGTTCATTTAACTGTTCAATATAATACCAGTGTTTGTTGAATGTATGTCATATAATAACTGCATAAAAAAATTGAGGTCACCTTGGAAAAATTAGAAGGAATGAGTAGAACAGAGATTAGAACTCAGATAGCCTGGCTTCAGAGCCCTTCTCTCAAACACCATGCTATGCTATATCTCAAAATTGTGATTAATATTTATTGAAAGCTTACGCTGGGCCCATGTATTATTCTAAGCCCTTTACATTTAATATCTCAGTTAAGTTTCAAAAAAGGCCTTTGACATAAGCATTTCTGTCATGACATGTCATGTCATGTGCGTGCATGATCAGTCATATCTGACTCTTTGCCACCCCGTGAACTGTAGCCCACCAGGCTCCTCTGTCCATGGAATTTTCCAGGTAAGAATACTGGAGCAAGTTGCCATTTCCTTCTCCAGGGGATCTTCCTGACCCAGGCATTGAACCCGCATCTCTTGAGTCTCCTGTATTTCTATTTTCCCAATATTCTAGATGGTGGGTCTGAGACATAGAAAGAATAAGTAGCTTGCCCAAGATTCATAGCAGCTGGCAGAGGAGGCATTCAAATAATGACAATCAGACTTCAGAGCCTGTGCTTCTCACCACACATCAAGGAAAATGAATTGACACGTACTCTGGGCAAATCATCATGTCTGGCATAGGAATTCTATAGATAAAACCCCTGTCAGAAAGCAGCTTCGAGTCTTGTTAGGGAGTCAGACAAGTGAGGCACGCTCTTATCTATCCCTTCCCCTTCCTCACTCCAGTCCTACGCTTTCTTCTACCCAGATTTCACTCTGTGCTCAGAAAAATATTGAATGCATAATAACTGACCCACCTCTCACTTCCAAAATATTGGTTGTAGTGGAGAAAGGAAATGGGAGAGTATAAAACTTTTATGTTTTTTCTTTAAAGAGCTTGGATTTTAAAATGTTAAGACACACAGAGACTGACAGTTGCCAATTCACCCAATCTGTCAAATCTGGGTACACATATCTAAGTCTTCCATGGACTACTGGGTGACCAGACCTGCCATTCTATAGAATACATTAATAATTTAGCTGGAAGGAAGGTGTGAGTAATTTCAAGCCAAGGAAGTATTTCTATGAATCTGAAGACATGTGGACAAAAAATAGATTCATCCTGCTGGAGTATTATTCCTGAGTGGAAAAAGTGGAATATCTGATCAGCAAGAAGTAAACCTTTGAGTTACTGAAATCTTGGAGATTTTTTTTATCATTTAGAGATCTTTTATTATAACTGACATCTAAGACAGAAATTAAAACAGAAATTGCTACCTGGAACAGGGTTCTGCTGTAAGAACAAATATGAAATGTATGGCACTGACTTAGAAGTCAGTTAAGGAGAATGAAGGGCTTCCCAGGTGGCGACAGCGGTAAAGACCTTGCCCGCCAGTGCACGTAGACGTAGGAGACATCGGTTCAATCCCTGGGTCAGGTAGCTCCCCTGAAGGAGAGCGTGGCAACCCACTCCAGTATTCTTGCCTGGAGAATTCCGTGGACAGAGGAGCCTGGTGGGCTACAGTCCATGGGGTCGCAAAGAGTCAGACATGACTGAAGCAACTTAGCATACACACAGCAAGGAGGATGAAGAAAATAGACCCAGCAGGCTGGGCAGTTGGAAACTCACCTTATACAATGTCAAATATTTGGTAACTGTTATCATTTGGAAGCAGAATATGTGCTTCCTGAGACTATAGCTTTTAAAGGAAGTTGTTGGAAAATGTCAGAGTGTTATGGGCTACTATGTGCTGCTGTTAGTAAGATATTCTAAGAATGAGATTCTTCAGCCAAGAATCAGCTCACTGTGATGTAGAAATTAAAGAAAATAGAGTCAAGAGCTTTACTTAGTTGAAAATGATATTTATTTTAGTAAGACAGGTAAGTCTAAACAAAACTTTGA
This sequence comes from Capra hircus, assembly GCF_001704415.2. Taxonomy (NCBI): domain Eukaryota; kingdom Metazoa; phylum Chordata; class Mammalia; order Artiodactyla; family Bovidae; genus Capra; species Capra hircus. Next base: position 96,961,778 of record NC_030809.1, read on the forward strand.
ACATCAAAGGTCAATTAGACTTCTTAATTGAATAGGATTTCAGTATTAGGAAAAAGATTAACTATACAATCTCTCCACCCAAGTCATGAAGTTAAGGTAGAGAGGCTTAGGAATCAGGAAACAGAGAAAATAATGAAGAAAGAAAGAATTCCCATTCTCCCTTTCAGTTGACGTGGCCATGTGGCTAGTTCTTACTAATGGCATCTGAGTGGAATAATACTTGTCACCTTGAGGATTAGGGGAAAGAAATGAGTGTGTCTTTTTCACTCTCATTTTCCCCCATCAATAAGCTAAATGCCAGAAGCCCTGGAGAAGAGCAAAGTCGTAAGATGAAGGAGTCCTCTGTTCCAGAAAGATCATCTGGAAGACCAGCTACCAGCGGGGAACATTCACACGGGACTGTCTATGTGCAAGAAAGAAATATTCGTTAAGTCACTGATATTTGTTGAGATTTGTTACAGCAGAAAACATTATCCTAAGTAACAAACAATGCACAAAGTCTTTAATTCTAATTTGCTGCACTGCTTTATCCCATCTTTGAATTGTATACAGAGAGCTTGGTCTGTCCCACGCTCTGTTCTAAGTTTTACAAAGTAAATTACATGTATTACATCTATTACACACATGCATATAGTCCCTTAAGTCCTATATAGATGGTAGCTCAGAACTTAATACTTAATTTTACCTCAGGAAACACCAAAAGTAGTCCTTTAACGATCTCAAAGTTACAAAAATAAGTCAGTTTGACTAAACAAAATGCAGGCGGATCCTTAGAGGACTTTAGTTACCCTTCCTTGTAAGATCTGCTTGAAGAGCACCCTACTTCCGGCTCTATCATAAAATTTCCTCATTCATCTCCTTACTGGCCATTTATTTAAGGAAACACTATCTAGACAGGAACTTGAGTCCAATTTAACTAGAAAGTTACATGATAGACTTCTTTGGATTCCATTTTACTTGTGTTATAAAAAGTTTCTCCTATATACTATGGAATCATCATTAAACAAATATTTATTGTGCACTTACTATTTATTGCTCTGCTCTGTGTTAGAGACATAAAGATAATTGAGATAGATTTCTGTTCTTAAGGAGCAGAGTCTAGGGAACATGCAGGCAAGTTAAAAAATTTTACATTATAACAAAACCTGATGAATGCAGTCATACCAGCATGCATAGAGTGTGATATGAACAGGGGAGTCAGTGTCATAATTCTACAAAGAGCATGCTGTAGGCAAAAAAGATTTTGAAATCAGAAGTGTGAAAAATACACACACACTTGATGTGAAAGAAAATGGTAGTGACTGCTTCAGCCAATTTTTCATGATCAATTACTATAGGAGTGGTCCAATTTGGTCACAAAAGAGCTCCAGCCATTTGGAAACAATGCATCAAAGACTGTGTCCAGGTTATAGCATTTACTATTATTTGGAAATCTTTGTATGATTTCTTTCTTTCATTATTATTTCAAAATTTAATGTCAACTTGATTACCACCATTACTAGTACTTTTGCTTAGAAGTTTCTCCCTACCAACCCTCTCTTAAAAATTAATTAATTAGTTAAGAGCTAATTCTTAAAAATTGGTTCTCCCAGTTTCTCTTTCTTTATCACCCCCATCTTCAAGCACAGCTTTGCCCCTCAATTATTCTTTATTCTTCATGCTAAGCTCCTGATTGCCTGCCCTGTGGCCTCCCTGTGTTTCCCTCATCTGTTTCATTCTGATAATCCTCAAGAGATGAATATTCCAATAGCACTATTTTAACTATGTCACACTCTAATTTCAAATATTTTCATGGCCCCATGTTACTTAAGTTCTAACATTACCTACCGTCCATTATCCTTGTTGAGATTTGATTGCCCAATCTGTAAAATGGGGATAATTATCATATTTAATTCATATATTCATCATTAAGTTCAAATCTCTGAAACATGTATTTAGAATAGTTTCCAGTGAATAGTAAGCATTTAAAAGATTTGAGTTGCTGCTATTACTTACAGTAACTCAAGATGTAAGGCAGTCTGAAATTTGACCCAAATTTAACTTTCTACTTTTATCTCACGTAAAAACACCTGTTCACAATGAAGAGCAGGCTTCTCCTGGTTTTAGAAACACATCTTACAAATTCTTCCTTTGAACCTCTAATTTGGTCATGCTCTTCCCTAAACATCTCTTGCTTTCCATTTACTCAAATCCTATGCATTCTTCAGGAACTAGTTTAAATCTTATCCTTGCAAATCATCTGTTGTCTTTGCTGATGGAAGATCACTCCCCACTCTTAACAGATACAGTGATCCTCATTGGAGATTCTTGTGTCTTATGTGATATGAAATATTGAGAATCTAGAACAGACTGGAAAAGAGGATGTTCTTATCCCCACCCTAACATAATTTTTACCCAGAATATTGCCCCAGAGTTGGAAGTGAGCCATAAATATTTGGGGATTGATTGTTTATCATGTAACCAAGTCTATTCCTATATAGTTTAGATTAAGAAACCATAAGGCAGAAACAGAAAAGAATTAGGAGCCATGTTAGAATTCTTTCTTGGGCTTCATGAAGAGAGAAAAAAAATTGCATCTAGAAAGAAATATTGCTATGATTACCATATCTCCAAATGATAATACAGGGATAAAGTAAATATTCTAAAATTATATCTTCTTATCCTCTAAGAGTTGGCTATATTTTTTTAACTAGAGATGCTTCTCATTTCTGTGCATTGAATCAAAATTGAAACATAATAAATTAGTCAACTAAAAATATTAAAGTTTATGCAGAATCCCAATTCAAAATCATTCAATATTTATAGCAAGTTCATGGTTTTGTGGATGTCCTTGAGGCCTCTGTGATCAACTGATATCCACTGCCCAACTCCAAGGGACATAATTCACATAGACTTCACATTCAATTATGCTTCATCCTACCACCTGAAGTTTGTACAGCACAATAGCTTTGTCTATCCAGGTGAGTTGGAAAGTAACCTATACAATTTTTTTTCTCTTTTTTAGAGTATAATAATGCATCCCCAAAGATGAGGAAAGCAGTTTAGCCAGTATGAGTTGTAAATAAGAGCACAAGCTGTGAAATTAACCAAATCATCATGTTGCTTTTCACAAGATAGTGAGCCATGGGCCAGTTACATCACCTTTCTGAGCCTTTTTTTCTTCACAGTAAAATGGGCATAATAAGAGTACTTCATAAGGTTTTCAGAACGATTAAACAAAATGAAATTGAACAAAGTGTTTAGCTCAGAGTAGGAGTTCAGTACTTACTTGTTCCATTTCAGAATTACGATTATATTAGGGAAAGAAGTTTTTCTTCTACATAGTGAATGCTGGAGAATAATACTCCACCTGACTTCTAACCCCCATTCTAGAAAACCATCCTACCATCTGCATCTGGTGCTGTGGCTTTCAGGCATTTTCTTTTTTTCTTTTTTAAATTTATTTATTTATTATTTTACTTTACAATACTATATTGGTTTTGCCATACATTGACGTGAATCCACCATGGGTGTACATGAGTTCCCAATCCTGAACCCCCCCCTCCCACCTCTCTCCCGATTATCATTCCTCTGTGTCATCCCAGTGCACCAGCCCCAAGCATCCTGTATCCTGTATCGAACCTAGACTGGCAATTCGTTTCCTACATGATAGTATACATGTTTCAACAGGCATTTTCTTTAGTAGCAGCATGAGAAGAACCTTTTGGTTTTAAATTAAAATCTTAAATGTGTAGGAGAAGTGTTAGTTGCTCAGTCGTGTCCAACTCTTTGCGATCTCATGGGCTGTAGCCCACCAGGCTCCTCTGTCCATGGAATTTTCCAGGCAAGAATACTGGGCTGGGTAGCCATTCCCTTCTCCAGGGGATCTTCCCAAGCCAGGAATGGAACCCAGGTCTCCTGCATTGCAAGCAGATTCTTTACTGTCTGAGCACCAGAGAAGCCCCTCAATCTATTCAAGATCAGATCCCATTATAAAAGACAGCCATTCTGGGAAAGACCTTGAATAAGAAGACCTAGTTCCATCTCGGAGAAGGCAATGGCACCCCACTCCAGTACTCTTGCCTGGAAAATCCCATGGGCGGAGTAGCCTGGTAGGCTGCAGTCCATGCGGCCGCTAAGAGTTGGACACGACTGAGTGACTTCCCTTTCAAAACTTTCATGCATTGCAGAAGGAAATGCAACCCTCTCCAGTGTTCTTGCCTGGAGAATCCCAGGGACAGGGGAGCCTGGCGGGCTGCCGTCTATGGGTCACACAGAGTCGGACACGACTGAAGTGACTTAGCAGTAGCAGCAGTAGCAGTTCCATCTTTACCTGACCTTGAGAAAGTTACTTGGCCCTTTAAAGCACTTTTCTGATCTGCAATTTTTAAATAATAGAAAACTCCACCCTGTTAGTGCTCAAGGTTGTTTTGACACTCAGAGCAGTGCCTGTGTATCAACGTGCTTTGAAATAGCCATGAAATATCCAAATACATACTAGTTCTCTTATCGCAACACCAGCTTCTGCATTTTGGCTCACCTATTTGATTTTTTCCCCAACAGATTTACCTCCCTAATTATACGCGGTTCCTTGTTAACAAACAGGTGTATCCCAGAATTTAATTTGCTAATCAGTTGTTAGGAACTGAAGGCACATTTTCCCTTAGAAATGATGTTATAAATGGAATAGTTATCTCTGAAGCAATCTTAGCTCAAGTCTTTATCCCCAAATGTAACTCAAATATTATACATGTGCTATAAAAACAATTGGAAATATTATTGTTGTATAAGTAATTGTAATGGTAAAATAATGAAAATATATGAGCTTAATTTATCTTTAATGCTGTCATTTAATTACCAGCAAGTCAACTTAGAAAAAAGTGCTCTTGAAGATCCTAAAGAGAATGTTTTGTGTTCCACGAGGCTTTAGAAATGGATATGACTTGCTTTTATGGTTGACAGATTTCAAAACCTAGATCTTTGCTTTTTTTGGTAACTTTTATGATTAGCAATTACTATTGAGATAATTGGAGGGTCAGAGATAAAACAAAGGGAACAAAGAAATATAAGAAGAACCCCAAAAGAGAAGAAAGATGAGGAGCGAAATAAAGATAGGAAGAGCTAGAAATTTAAAGTGAACATGAAGAATCTTGGGGAAAAAAAGGGAAGACTGAAAGATGTGAATTCAGTTGAGAAGAAAAAGAAAAAAGTAATTTTAAAAAAGAGTAGAGAAAATAAACTTCATTGTTAAATATTAAGAGGGTAAATATATAGTTGAGTAGTCAGTCCTACCCCAAAGTCAATTCTTTACTGAGACTTTCACTTCAGTTAAGACACACAGTCTTGTCTGACTCTTTGCGACCCGATGGACTGCAGCATCCCAAGCTTCCCTGTCGATCACCAACTCCCAGAGCTTGCTCAGGTTCATGTCCATCGAGTCGGTGATGCCATGCAACCATCTCATCCTCTGTCATCCCCTTTTCCTCCTGCCTTCAATCTTTCCCAGCACCAGGGTCTGTTCCAGTTCGTCAGTTCTTCGCATCAGGTGGCCAAAGTATTGGAGTTTCAGCTTCATCATCAGTCCTTCCAATAAATATTCAGGATTGATTTCCCTTAGGATTGACTGGTTGGATCTCCTTGCAGTCCAAGGGATTCTCAAGAGTCTTCTCCAACACCAGAGTTCAAAAGCATCAATTCTTCAGCACTCAGATTTCTTTATAGTCCAACTCTCATCCTTGTGGCTCAGCTGGTAAAGAATCTGCCTGCAATGGGGGAGACCTGGGTTTGATCCCTGGGTTGGGAAGGTGCCCTAGAGAAGGGAAAGTCTACCCACTCCAGTGTACTGGCTTAGAGGACTCCATGAACTGTATAGTCCATGGGGTTGCAAAGAATAGGACACGACTGAACAACTTTCAGAACTTCACTTCACTCACATCCATACATGATTACTGGAAAAAACCATAACTTTGACTGGACAGACATTTGTTGGCAAAGTAATGTCTCTGCTTTTTAATGTGATGTCTAGGTTAGCCATAGCTTTTCTTCCAAGGAGCAAGAGTATTTTAATTTCCTGGCTACAGTCACCATCTACAGTGATTTTGAAGCCCCGCAAAATAAAGTATCCTACTGTTTCCATTGTTTCCCCATCTATTTGCCATGAAGTGATGGGACCAGATGCCATGATCCTAGTTTTCTGAGTGTTGGCTTTTAAGCCAACTTTTTCACTCTCCTCTTTCACTTTCATCAGGAGGCTCTTTAGATCTTCTTTGCTTTCTGCCATAAGGGTGGAACTTTAGAGGACTGAATCCTCTAAAGGTTGGGACTGAGACTTTAGAGGAGGATATATGGAAACTCCAAAGGGCAGATGAAGAGAGGAAACAGGAATGGAAGTGAGGCTGGCCAGTAATTGAATCAGGCATTTGTCACTAAGTGCTAATGACTCTGGCAGTTAGTGATTTAAATAATATTAAAATTATTTGAGATGGGGAATTAACATCTGATAAACAATTAGGAAAATTAGTCAAAGATGAAAATATCTCACTGAATAATCTACATGGTAGAATGATTTACAGTCACCAGAAAGATGTCTTTAATTTATAGTCTAATAGGAAATTGTTTTCCACTCAAAACATTAAATATTTATTATAACACCTGATGCTTATAAAGACCTCTAGGGCAGTACATAAAAAGCTAGTTGTTAAAGTAAGGGCAAACTCTCTCTCTGACAAACTCATCTGCATCTCTAAAGGTCATCAATGACTTACTCATTGTCACATGCAAAACTGTTATTTGATAGCATTGTTTCCTGACACTCCAGCTGATCAGTTCTCCATCTCTTGGTTCTCATGAGCCTTCCTGAGTCTTCATTCATCTCTCCAACCATCTATTTCATCATATTTTAGGGGCTGTCCCTCTTCCTCCTTTTAAATGTTATTGTTTCTGCAGACTCAGAGACTTAGAGAACAAGCTTTTGTTTGCCAGGAATGAGTGGCAGGAGGAAGGGAAAGTTAGAGAGTCTGAGATCAACATGTACACACATATACATATTTAAAATGGATAACCAACAAGGACCTGCTGTGTAGCACAGGGAACTCTGCTCAATGTTATGTGGCAGCCTGGATGGGAGAGGAGTTTGGGAGAATGGATATATGTATTTATTTGTATGGCTGAGTCAGTCTGATGTACACCTGAAATTATCACAACATTGTTAATCAGCTATACTCCACTATAAAATAAAAAGTTATTTTAAAAAACACTATTATTATTTCTGAAAGTTCCATATTTTAGCCTTCTTCTCATTTTACAAATGCTCTATAAACAATCTCACCTATGTACATGGCTCCAACCACCATCTATATGACTATGATCTAAACAGTCATAACACCCAAATTTCTACCTGCAACCCAGACTTCTTAAGATTCCAGATTTTTGAATCCAACTGAAGATTGTCAGAGCCTTTTTATTGTAAAAGACACTGTTCCTTCAATTTGCAACACCATACTTTTGGTCATTTTTTAAAAATCGAAGTGTATTAAAAAATGAGAAACAATTTTAACTCATAACTTTCTGCAAGTTTTCATAGAAATTAAAATGAAAAACTTTATCTTACACTTAATCCTTCATATTTACTCTCTCATCCTTAGTACTATAGGTTGACGTGGTAAAGAATTCACAAATATTTTAGAGTCCTTCTGACAAAGGAAGCTTTTAATTGAAATTTAAAAGTTAAAAGTCTTCAAAGTTCCAGAATAAATGTTGATATTTTTCTTGTCTATGAATTCACATATGGAATTTTTTAAAGGGAGATTAATTAGGATGCCCCACATTTTATCTTTAAACACAAAATCTCCACTTGTGCCTAATGTGAGATTAAAAGAGTGTTGTCTCCATTCTGACCTACCGGTATCTCTGTAGCTGCCTTACAGTTTAGATAAAGCTGAACTTGGAGCAAAGAGACACATTTTTAAATGTTTTCATAAAATTTTCTTCCATTAATCATTTTTATTTTCTAGGGAATAGTGGCAGTTATGCCCCCTCACGTGAAATGTTAGGCATACTAAAGGGAAAAAAAAAACAGAACCTATTCTAAGGATTAGTAATATTACTGGTGGGTGGAGGGTACTAATACAAGAGGAAGTATCAGTTGAGTCAAATTTCGAATTTGTTATTTCCTTTGATACTCTGAATATCTCTTACTACCTGTTGAATCACCCTGCTAGTGAAAGTGAAAGTTGCTCAGTCGTGTCCAACTCTTTGCAACCGCATAAACTATACAGTCCATGGAATTCTCCAGGCCAGAACATTGGAGTGGGCAGCCTTTCCCTTCTCCAGGGGATCTTCCCAACCCAGGGATCAAACCCAGGTCTCCCAACCGAGGGATCAAACCCAGGTCTCCCGCATTGCAGGCAGATTCTTTACCAGCTGAGCCACCAGGGAAGCCCAAGAGTACCAGACGGGGTAGCCTATCCCTTCTCCAGCAGATCCTCCCAACCCAGGAACAGGACGGGGATCTCCTGCATTGCGGGTGCATTCTTTACCAACTGAGCTATAAAGGAGGCTAGAAACTCAAGCTCCAAGATAATTCGAATTGGAAAATGTATGTGAGACAAATTCTCCTCTATTGTATTAACTGAGTTGGTTGTAACTTGGGTTCACCAATTCAGGCCCTAGTTAAATGCTGTGAAAAGGCAGCTTGCAGGATGCCTACAGACTATGAAGATGCTGATGGAAGAAATGTAGATTTTAAAACCTGACCACCAGTATTTTGACCCTAGGAATGGTTTTGTTAGGTATTATCTTTATGAACTTGGAAAAAGTATTTAACCTTGTCAAGCTCAGTTTTTCCAAATTTAAGTGAGAATAATAATATCTACTTAGCAAATTTTTCATAAATAATGTTGTTGATGTATATTTTTCTGGTACATGACTTGAAACTTATGCTGCTAAGTCACTTCAGTCATGTCTGACTCTGTGTGACCCATAGACGGCAGCCCACCAGGCTCCCCCATCCCTGGGATTCTCCAGGCAAGAACACTGGAGTGGGTTGCCATTTCCTTCTCCAATGCATGAAAGTGAGAAGTGGAAGTGAAGTCACTCAGTTGTGTCCGACTCTTAGAGACCCCATGGACTGCAGCCCATCAGGCTCCTCCGCCCATGGGATTTTCCAGGCAAGAGTACTGGAGTGGGGTGCCATTATAGATGTGCTAAAAAATCCTTTAAAGGCTACTATTCTGTCACTGAAATAGGAACTCCCAGCTCAGTAGGTGCCCAATATGCTACTGGAGATCAGTGGAGAAATAACTCCAGAAAGAATGAAGAGATGGAGCCAAAGCAAAGACAATACCCACTTGTGGATTGGACTGGTGATAGAAGCAAGGTCCAATGCTGTAAAGAGCAATATTGCATAGGAACCTGGAATGTCAGGTCCATGAATCAAGGCAAATTGGAAATGATCAAACAGGAGATGGCAAGAGTGAACATCGACATTCTAGGAATCAGCGAACCAAAATGGACTGGAATGGGTGAGGACAGGAATCCCTTAGAAGAAATGGAGTAGCCATCATGGTCAACAAAAGAGTTCAAAATGCAGTACTTGGATGCAATCTCAGAAACGACAGAATGATCTCTGTTTATTTCCAAGGCAAACCATTCAATATCACAGTAATCCCAGTCTATGCCCCTACCAGTAACACTGAAGAAGGTGAAGTTGAATGGTTCTATGAAGATCTACAAGACTTTTTAGAACTAACGCCCCAAAAATATGTCCTTTTCATTATAGGAGACTGGAATGCAAAAGTAGGAAGTCAAGAAACACCTGGTGTAACAGGCAAATTTGGCCTTGGAGTATGGAATGAAGCAGGGCAAAGGCTAATAGAGTCTTGCCAAGAGAACGCACTGGTCATATCAAACACCCTCTTCCAACAACACAAGAGAAGACTCTACACATGGACATCACCAGATGGTCAACACCGAAATCAGATTGATTATATTCTTTGCAGCCAAAGATGGAGAAGCTCTATACAGTCAGCAAAAACAAGACCGGGAGCTGACTGTGGCTCAGATCATGAAGTCCTTATTGCCAAATTCAGACTTAAATTGAAGAAAGCAGGGAAAAACACAGGACCATTCAGGTATGATCTAAATCAAATCCCTTATGACTATACAGTGGAAGTGAGACATAGATTTAAGGGCCTAGATCTCATAGATAGAGTGCCTGATGAACTACAGACGGAGGTTAGTGACATTGTACAGGAGACAGGAATCAAGACCATCACCATGGAAAAGAAATGCAAAAAAGCAAAATGGCTGTCTGGAGGGAGGCTTTACAAATAGCTGTGAAAAGAAGAGAAGCAAAAAGTAAAGGAGAAAAGGAAAGATATAAGCATCTGAATGCAGAGTTCCAAAGAAAAGAAAGGAGAGATAAGAAAGCCTTCTTCAGCGATCAATGCAAAGAAATAGAGGAAAACAACAGAATGGGAAAGACTAGAGATCTCTTCAAGAAAATTAGAGATACCAAGGGAATATTCATGCAAAGATGGGCTCGATAAAGGACAGAAATGGTCTGGACCTAACAGAAGCAGAAGATATTAAGAAGAGGTGGCAAGAATACACAGAAGAACTGAACAAAAAAAATCTCCATGACAAAGATAATCATGATGGTATGATCACTCATCTAGAGCCAGACATCCTGGAATGTGAAGTCAAGTGGGCCTTAAGAAACATCACTACGAACAAAGCTAGTGAAGGTGATGGAATTCCAGTGGAGCTATTTCAAATCCTGAAAGATGATGCTGTGAAAGTGCTGCACTCAATATGCCAGCAAATTTGGAAAACTCAGCAGTGGCCACAGTACTGGAAAAGGTCTGTTTTCATTCCAATCACAAAGAAAGGCAATGCCAATGCTCAAACTACCGTACAATTGTACTCATCTCACACACTAGTAAACTAATGCTCAAAATTCTCCAAGCCAGGCTTCAGCAATACTTGAACTGTGAATTTCCAAATGTTCAAGCTTGTTTTAGAAAAGGCAGAGGAACCAGAGATCAAATTGCCAACATCTGCTGCATCATGGAAAAAGCAAGAGAGTTCCAGAAAAACATGTATTTCTGCTTTATTGACTATGCCAAACCCTTTGGCTATGTGGATCACGATAAACTGTGGAAAATTCTGAAAGAGATGGGAATACCAGACCACCTGACCTGCCTCTTGAGAAATCTATATGCAGGTCAGGAAGCAACAGTTAGAGCTGGACATGGAACAACAGACTGGTTCCACATAGGAAAAGCAGTACATCAAGGCTGTAACTTGTCACCCTGCTTATTTAAATTCTATGCAGAGTACATCATG